>NW_021133243.1:0-256776 GCF_004193835.3 Ostrinia furnacalis | reverse complement strand
CCAATAGTATAAGTAACCGAAAATTAAATGTTTTCAGTATGCCAGCCACACAATATTGGAAGTGTTAATTTTTTTATTAAATAATAAACACTTAAATTGAACTCGTAAATTGCATTCTAATTTACAATTAATCATGGAAAATATTGGTTTTAGGCTTTACTTGCTATAATTTATCAAGACATGAGTGCCATGACTGTGGCAGTACTAAATGTATGGAAGCTGGAAACATTGAATTTTCGGATAGATCCAGTTTATTTTGTAACTTGTTATTGGTACCGTTGGATAGAGCTCGTGAAGCACTTTCAGGATCAGTAACCAGTTTTTAGCGTTCGGGAAGCTTCGCGAAATTCTCACGTCCGAAATACCGCAGTGTCTCAAGTCAAAAGTATTTGACCAGTGTGTGTTGCCAGTGATGGTGTACGGATCTGAGACGTGGTCGCTTACTATGGGCTTCATAAGAAGGCTCAAGGTCACCCAAAGAGCGATGGAGCGTGCTATGCTCGGAGTTTCCCTGCGTGATCGAATCAGAAATGAGGAGATCCGTAGGAGAACCAGAGTGACTGACATAGCCCGCAGAATTGCTAAAATCAAGTGGCAGTGGGCGGGGCACATAGCTCGAAGAGCTGATGGCCGCTGGGGCAGGAAAGTTCTTGAGTGGCGACCACGAGCTGGAAGACGTAGCGTCGGTAGGCCTCCCACTAGGTGGACCGACGTTCTGGTAAAGGTCGCGGGAGGTACCTGGATGCAAGCGGCGCAGGACCGGTCTTTGTGGAAATCCTTGGGGGAGGCCTTTGTCCAGCAGTGGACGTCTTTCGGCTGAAACGAACGAACGAACAAGGAATTCCCGAAATTCCCATGGAAACGAGAATTAGCGGGAAAATCCTTTTGTATGAAAAATCTAAACCGCTTAAGTTAGACGCTTGAAATTTGGCATGTAGGTACCTTAGTAAACTTAAAGCTTAGTTACAACAAGGAATTTCTGAAATTCCCACGGGAACTGAAGTTAGCGGGAAAATCGTTTTGTATGAAAAATCTAAACCGCTTAAGTTAGACGCTTGAAAGGCATGCAGGTACCTTAGGAAACTTAAAGCTTAGTTACAACAGGATATTGCAAAATTCCTACGGGAACGAGAGTTAGCGGGAAAAAATCTAAGCCGCGTAGATGAAGGGGGTTAGGGTACCCGTTTTGGGTACGAACGCGTACGAAGTCGCGGGCGGCCGCTAGTTTTTAATACGTTTTAATGTTAAAAAAGAACGTTCGCCACTGCAGTAGCGAAGCACTAGTCGCTTGCATGCGTTCCATGTAATTGTCATTATTCCCGTTTCTAACTTATTCATTGCTGAAACTATCTAACTGAATCTTTTTTTATTTCGGTCAGACAGGCGTTGGAGCGCGGGGCCCCCAAATTCGCGGGGCCCGTAGCATTTGCTACTCTTGCTACGTGGCTAATCCGGCACTGCTCGACGACGACGAGCCCGGGTAGAGGGCATACTGAGTCTTGCTGCTTAGACCTTAAGGGCTATATAGTCGCTTGAATCACCACTGGACTCCCCCGGGAGTCTTTGCTGCAAGTGCTATAGTCGGTTGAACTCACCTCCCCTAACGTTCTAGAACCTTCTGTGATATTGCGCGCTTTAGTATTTAGAGCTATTTTCGGTCGAGTCTTCATTGTTACAAGTCTCTTTCTTCTACCAAGACAGCTCATACTTGCTCTTAGGACGGGAGAAACCTTAGTTACTTCAGCAGAATGACTATTAGTAGAGGAGTCATGCGATTTTCAGCTTTATTACTCAGCACTTTTGTTCCATAATTGGTTACGTCACTAGCGCAATCTAGCTGGAGAAATCTTGTTCTAATATCGTCCTTGTTGCTTAGTAATTTAGGACTATAATTGCTTGGACTCGCCCTACTGCTTTCCTAAATCCAATATGACACACTGTAAATTCGCTACAGAATATTTTTTAACACAATTTTTATTTTTTACACATTTTTCTAAGAATTTTCTACAATAATACATATTCTAAGAAAGAAACAAATTCACAAACCTCTTTTTGCATTTTTCTCCGTGATTTGAAGTCCGGATCTTCTTGCGTGGTGAGCGCGCACCGCGACCGCTACACCAACCGTCTTCCTACACCCCCCTACGAAACTCCGACCTACCTATGGCGCGATGGAGAGCGGGCGGAAGCGTCGCGCGCGCGCTGCGTTGTGGTGCGGCGCGGCGGGCGCGCGCGGCGCGGGCGGCGGCGAGTACGACGACGACGAGCCCGGGTAGAGGGCAAACTGAGACTTGCTGCTTAGAGCTTTAGTAGTAAGTAGTAACCTACTCTAGAACATTCTATACTGCCACCGGTGCTTGTTTGCTTAGTGATATAGTTGCTTGCGTCACTTCCCCTAATGCTCCAGAACTTTCTATAGTGGTCTATACTGCTTAGTACTTTAGAGCTGTTTTCGATTAGATCTCCTCCATTGGTTACAAACTCATAAGTTTCTTTCTTCTTCTACCAAGGACTTACTATCTGCTACATTCATCGCTAGAGTAGAGGAAACCACGAGATTTTCAACTTTATTCATCAGTACTTTAGTACTATAATCCGTTGAATATACCCCCACTGTTTCCCTAAATCCTGTATTTAGACACTATGATTTGCTCTAAAGTTTTTTTCTGGAATTTTAAATTTTTTGGATTTTTTTATTTTCTGGAATTTTCTATTTTCTATCAAGAATCTTCTCTAAACACAATTTCTAAGAAAGAAACAAATTCACAAACCTCTTTTTGTATTTTTCTCCGAGATTTGAAGTCCGTGTCTTCTCGCATGGCGAGCGCGTTTCTCAACCATTGCGCCAACCGTCCTCCCAACTCACCCGCTGAAATACTGACCTACCTATGGCGCGATGGAGAGCGGTCGGAAGCGTCGCGCGCGCGCTGCGTTGTGGTGCGGCGCGGCGGGCGCGCGCGGCGCGGGCGGCGGCGAGCCCGACGACGACGAGCCCGACGCGGGCGGCGACGACATGAGCAGCGACGGCACGCCGCGGGACTCGCTTCTGGATGCGACAAACAGATTGGTCAGTAAGAATCATCCATCAATCAACCTTATTCGCTTAAGGTTCAAAAAGAATGAAAGCCGCTGCTCACTAAAAGCCGGCGGTGTCCACTGGGACCCAAATCCTAGCTCGGACATTCGTCTGCAGATGATGATTTAAGGTAGCCTTTCGAACTAAGCGTCACAAACGCAGCGTCTTTAGCTCAGTCTTAGTCTCTAGTGCCACCAACGCCGCGTCACTAATGCCGCGACAGTGTCGCTGCGTTCGAATTACGTTCCCTAGAATTCCATACATTTGCATAGAACATCTATATTTTGTCGCTCTGTCGCGGCGTCACAGACGCAGGTCTTTAGCTTTGGTCTTGTACCACCAACGCCGCGTCACAAACTCGCTTCCAAAGGCTACCTTCAAGACCAAAGCTAAAGACGCTGTGTCAGTGACGCTTAGTTCGAAAGGCTAACCTAAGTCATCATCTGCGGACGAATGTCCGAGCTAGGATTTGGGCCCCAGTGGACACCGTCGGCTTTTAGTGAGCAACGGCTTTCATTGTTTTTGAACCATAAGACAAGCGAATAAGGTTCAAAATAAGGTGGGTACTATATTCCCACTGCCTTTTATAAAATGAACAAACACGCTAACACTAAAAGCCTCGTTCACCATCTCTGAGTCACTTTACTCAAATAGGCCACTCGTTGCTTGAAGTCACGAGTTAGCATCGAAATTCTGTCGGCTGTTTGGTGTAGTGGTTCAGAACGGACTAGTATGCAGAGACGTCCCGGGTTCGATTCCCGGCCGGGCAGAAAGTCAAAGTCAAAAGTCAAAGTCAAAATTTCTTTATTTGTTTAGACTAATAAATAGTTCTTACAAATCGTCATTTTGCTCTTAAGGAGCCTCTACATGTCTCATAATCTTTTTACCCTACCAGCGCTTCGAGACCAACATTTGGCAAGTGCTGAGAAGAAGCGCCGCAACAAACTCAGTCACCACTGTCTGCCGGTTAATATAAATAAATATAAATAGTAGTAGTAGGTACATTCGATTCAGGAGCAGTTCACTGAATTTACCATGCATTCTTGTATGGTGTATCTTATAAGAATGGGTATACAAGATTGCGTGGTATATTAAACAAGGTAGTGACGTGCTAATATCTAGACTTACATATTAAGATACTAGTAGAAATGACTCGCATACATAAATTTGAATAACTATAAATTTGAATAACTAATAAATATTAGAAAGTGAAATGATGAATTTGAATATACTAACTCATGAGCTATGATACTAATCGCACTCCCGCCCGGTAACATAGCATATAAGCCCCCCCTCCCTTGAAAAAGAACCGCCAATTATCCCCCCTTGCCTAAAGTGGGCTAAAGGCTCAAGGTCACCTAAAGGGCGATGGAGCGGGCTATGCTCGGAGTTTCCCTGCGTGATCGAATCAGAAATGAGGAGATCCGCAGGAGAACCAAAGTGACCGACATAGCTCGCAGAATTGCTAAAATCAAGTGGCAGTGGGCGGGGCACATAGCTCGTAGAGACGATGGCCGTTGGAGTAGGAAAGTTCTCGAGTGGCGACCACCGGCTGGAAGACGTAGCGTGGGCAGGCCTCCTACTAGGTGGACCGACGATCTGGTAAAGGTCGCGGGAAGAGCGTGGATGCGGGCGCAGGACCGTTCATTGTGGATAGAGATTGCAAAATCCGGATTTTTCTTAAATCCGGTTTTCCGGATTTGTGTTACGTACAAATCCGGATTATCCGGATTTTTCGAATATTGGGTAAATTTTGTAAACCATCAATTTAATTTAAATAAAACGTAGTTTTTTTCAAAAAGATGTAAGTATTTGAAGAAAAGCGTTTTATTTTATTATCGCGCATGGAATTTATTCCTCTTTTTTTCGGTTTGCGCTACAAGCTTTCGAAATTATTTGAACCTTGCATTATTTTTTTCGTTTTTGTACAAATGTATTTCAGTATAATAAAAACTTGCTTGTAGTACTTATAAAAATATTTTTTTTATTCTTCTTCTTGTTGTGTCGACAACAAACCTACACAGCGTCAGCCCAAAACTCCGCCACAAGAGTGGCGTTGTCAGTAGCCTTCATTAAATCTTCCTGCTTGCAGTTGTTTGGGCACGCAGGGCACGACATCATGTGCTTCGTCGACTGGGGAACAAAACCACACTTGCACTCCAAGTTTGATCCATGATGATGATAATGACTTACACTTTAAAACTCAGCGATATGGTGTTTCAGAATCAGCGTCTCGTATAAAACTCACTGGCCGACTAGCGAATTCACTTACGCATGCGGCATGACGCGTCATTGTGCAGGCACAGTGCAGGTGTGAGTGTTGTGCGACGAAGTGCGGGTTCGTTCAATCAAAACTTCGCTTGTTATACATCCATGTTGCATTCAATAGATATTTTGGTTTATGATTTTATGATAAAATTTTTGGGGTAAAAATATTCGAAAAAACCGGATTTTAAAGTAAAAATCCGGATTTCTTTAAAGCCTCAAAATCCGGATTTTTCAGATATTTTCGAATTTCGAATAATCCGGATTGCAAACTCTAATTGTGGAACACCTTGGGGGAGGCCTTTGTCCAGCAGTGGACGTCATTCGGCTGAAACGAACGAACGAACAAACCTGGTGGGCGGCGAGCGCGAATGCTGTGGGCAGCGATGGCGGAGGCGCGCGAAACGCAGATTCAACTCCCGCGCCGGGTCCACCGCGTATTTGTCGTTGGGGTTCGCTCGCCGCCGTCTCAGCCCTGCGGACAAACGGGCTGGTTAGCGGTATATCCTGTTAAAGTCCGGTCGCCGAGCAGATAGAATTTCGTACAATGACCCCGAGCTACCCATCCTTCTCGCTTGCTAGGATGGGTAGCTTGGGGTCATTGGACGAAATTCTGCTCGGCGACCGGATTTTAGTTAGAACTATCGTGACTTCGCATTAGGGGCCATCCATAAATTACGTCAAACAAATTTCATGATTTTTGACCCCCTATGAATCCATGTCACAGCTGGATATATCTTGTGAGACGCCCCTCCCTTCCCTAGTGTGACGTCACATATTTTATAAATAATTATTGAATTAAAAGTTCTGAAATTTGTTTTATTAACATAAATGATAAAATTAACATCAAATCAAACATTTCAAGTAATTATCAAAACAAAAAGTGACGTCACGAAATTTAGGACCCCTCCCACCCTCTTGTCACACAATGTCACACTTCATCGATCTCCACCCTCCCCTTTACGTGGGACGTAATAAATGGATGGCCCCTTACTTTAAAGCTTAAGTGATATTGTTTGTGCCATGATAAGAGTTAGAAAAATATGATTCTATTGCTTCACCATGCTATGATATTCTAGTTACGTAGGAGTGTCAATATTAACCTGATAAAGGCATACAAGAACACTATTTAGATAGAAAGTATTTATTAAGATATTAAAATAGATAAAATTACTTAGCTTAAGTATTTATTTGTCTCAAAACAGGTTACAATAACAAGATAAGTGTACAGCAGTGGTATGAGAGAGTTTATAGGTATTAGAAAATACAAAATTATCTACACAGTTCCTAATTGAATTATGAAATATCATCCGAAATAGTTATTTCCAGGCATATACAGTCATACTTATGTGGTGAAAAGCCAGCGACATCTCCATAAGTTAACTATCGTATACGCCTACCTGGTGTTAAGTCCTTGTAGTCACGTGGTCACACGGCAAGGAGCGCGTAGGGCCCGATGCCACTTAACGAGAGACACTTAGAAGTTAGAACAGAACTAGATTTCTAAAACTCGGTTATGTTTGAATATGAAGATGATCCTGCTAATCATAGTGCAGTATAAAGCAATCATCTAGATAGGTCATTGACCAGTCTTTAAAGGATATGAAAGCGCATTTAAGTATCACACATATCAAAACAGCACTAAATATTTCGAAAGACATTGATCCCGTTCCCAATTTGCCTACCAGAAGACTTCATTGCTAAGAGATTATGGTTTTATTAACAAACATATATCTGGTGAAAAGCTGAAGACAGCTCTATTAAGCTAACTAAAATAATATGTACAAACAAATGCACTTTATTTTACAGTCAGAAACAACTATACTTACGAGCAAAAGTATGGAATCACCTCTTTGTGTTCCGAGCGGTCTTAAGAACTGAATGACTACGTATTGTATGTATCTATGGTATCAATTTTAAGCTTATAATATCACCTTTAAAATGGTACCATTTTTATTGAACTTCTATTAGTCATTTAGTTCTTATGATTCCTCGGAATAAATGGGGTGATTCCATATTTTTGCTCGCGAGTGTAGTTCATGACGGTCAAAGTTGCCAAAAACACAACATAACAAAGACGTTTTACGAACTTTTTGGCTTCTTTGGGTGTGACGAACTATTTCACGCTGGCTGTACTATCATCGGCCACACTTCCAGCTACCGATTTTCGTTTTTTTTCTTTCGCATTTTTAAATAAATGGTGATTCTTTGCGATAGAACGAGATGATATGACCGGAATGGATAGCCAGAACTGTGGACGAGCAGTACGTCACACTAACAGAAACAATACCAAAATCATCATCATCATCATTTCAGTCACAGGACGTCCACTGCTGAACATAGGCCTCTCCCAATGACTTCTACATTGCACGGTTGGTAGCGGCCTGCTTCCAACGCCTTTCTGCTACCTTCTAAGATGGCTCGTGGCTTCTAAGGCAGGTTTCGCGCGTATCTGCTGGAATACGCTCGGAGCCTACCGGCTACCGACGCATGCTCGCGCATCCGTCCGGATTGAAATGTCAGTTAATCAGTTGTAAGCAATAACGACTCTAAAATTCTTTAATAAAATACTATATTCTTTACGACCGTGTAAGTGCGCTCCGACGCGCGCCGGTCAATGGGTATTGTCCCTAATAGACTAAGAGCTAGTGAACGCCAGACCTACGTCATTTTATAAAAGCTGAAAGTTTGTCAGCGTATGCAATGTAAATCTGATTTTTATGTATAATATTTGGACAATGATTAGAAGTTGTTTCCTCATCAGCTCTATCTATCCTATATTGGGAGTATACGCTGACAAACTTTCAGCTTTTATAAAATGACGTAGGTCTGGCGTTCACCAGCTCTTAGTCTACTAGGGTTGGGTCACAGTATCTGTATCTTTACCTGGTGTTAGATCCTTGTTATCGAGCGGGGGCGGCGGAGGCGCGGCGGGCGGCGCCAGAGGCCCGTCCCCGCTCCACGAGAGACACTTGGCGAGACGCGCCTCGCCCATCGCTACCGGGATACGGGACGCCGTGCCGCACCACCATCGCTGGAGAAGGACAAATAAATTATGTCACCGTTTGCTGTGTAAGCGATTGCGTATTTTTCATATCAATCAAATATAACTTTATTGAACGTAACAAATATACAACTATGTATTAACAAATAACTACTTAACTAAACTATAACTAAGGCCCAGTTTTTTGATTCATAGTTAAAATAACAAATTGTTAGATTTTGCTACTAATGGTTAAATATTAACAAAATGTTAACTAATGGTTAAAAAATGTACTAAAAGTCAAGCTAACCATTGTTTGAAAAACATTTTTTTCTGATATTTAACCACTTGTCATTTGACATCTGTCAAATTTGACTATTGGTTATTTTAACTACGACTCAAAAAACCAGGCCTAAATAAAAAAGGGAAAAAATTAAAATATGTACAAGCTTTATAAATAAAAAAATATATATTATAGATTTCATTTAAGTCGCTCCCTTGGGGGAAGATGCGCAAAAGGCTGGCCACATTGCCACGGTGGATGGCAAGGCTGATGCGTTGGCCAAAGTAAAGGCCAGCCTTTGTATCGTAACATGTCTCACTCAACTAAGCGCTGAGACATCTTACAAAACAGTTTGTGGGCGCTTTGTCCCCACGGGCCACCAATCAAATTCAATTAATTTCAAAGGTAGGTGGCCGGCTAAAAAATTTAGAATGAAGGGGCCCGAATATTGCTTTAAGAATGTTAGATAGAATGAAATTATTTCTCTCTCGAAAAGAAGGTTGCATTGTTCGCTTATCTTGAACAACTTACTGTTTTTACTAAGATTGGAATAATATTATTTAGCATTCGCTTAGAGAATAGAAAAAGAAAAGCTGTCAGTAATGAAAACCAACATAATCCTATTTGACACCATTCCCCAATAATTCGAAATCACAACATTTTTAAAACGACACTTCATGGAACGATGGAATTGAAAAAAGTAGTGGTATCAATTGAATTGACAAAATGGCGACGTCACTTGCTTGTATTGCCATAAAAAATCTATGGGAGTCTCGTTTTGACAGTTTTAAAAAGTACGTCATTCGATTGGTGTTGTCATCACGACTATTACTGTCAGCCACGTTGACAGGTAACTTTTTTTTTTACTTTTAAAGTGCGTTCATTTCTAATTGATTTTACGTTAGTAAACAAACAATTTTGAACAGCAATCACTCACGTCTTTCATGCTCTGAGATCCGTCGCCGGAACCGCTTGTAGTTTCCTTTTTATTCGCTGGCGGACTGTTACTGAAATAAAAAGTCAAATTAGCAATGGAGGTCTTACACGATAGCTTAGAATCGGTCTCATCGATACCTTGCGTTGGGCAAAGGACGAAGGACACTTATCAACCCGGAAACGGATCGTAACCGTACCAACGCATCGTAATGTAATTGCTTCGCTTCGCGGTTGTCAGCGTGCGAAAGAAACGGTGTTGATCCCTTTCCGGATTGATAAGTCTGCTATGACCTTAAAGCGTATTTCTAACAGTGAACTTATATACTTATTTTATCTGATTCGTACCTGTCAGGTATCGCGTCTAACCGAGTCTTCTCCACTGCTGGACTTTGGCTCTTGTCTCCGCTGCGTGTCGACGACCTATGGAATATAAATAGTTGTTATAATAAAACGAATCATACAATCTCATAAGATTTTAAACTTTCGCGTTCCATTTCAATTACAATAGTAAGACACGGGTCTTAACGCGACGTTTCAGCCGACGCAGCCGAAACGTCAAGCCGTGAGTACATAATGTATATGTAATGTAACTCATATAATATATAATCTTGTTTTGTTCTAAAGCCAAATTCGAATACTGACAAATGACAAATGTTACACCAAAAGAGCCATTGAGATGTGTCCATCCCATTTTAGTAAGATACATAATAAATGAGTGCATTTTGGTAAGATATGACAGGTCACGTCGGCCGATCAAGTTCAGCCATGTCAGCCACACGTCTATGACGGTTCATTAGGTTTGACATTAGAGTTGTCAAATAATAAATACATATTATATGAGTGTGCGATCTAAGTTCTAAGCTTATATTTCTTTTGGACCTTAAATAACTAAGGATTTTTTTGTTGGAACCAATTTCCTCTGCCTTATGAAGGGTTAGTGATGAGGGCTGTCCACTTTTAACCATTTGTTGGTCACTCACCGTTTGTCCCGCTGGTGCTCCGTCGCGTCGTAGTAGACAGAAGCGTCGTCGGGCCGCGTCGGCTCCCCGCTCACGACGGAGTGTATCTTGACTGCAACGCGTCACAACACTACAGTCTTACATCGCGCATTGTCCGCGAGATAGTACGGTTAGTAGCGATTGAAATAAGTCATATGTGTGCTTAAAGTACGGCCAATGAGAAACGATACTAAATGCAAACAAATTCAATGTGATGGTCATTTGGAATAGTAGGGGTGGGTTGCACCACCTATCTTTAACGGTAACTATGACGATAACCGGTGCTTTTTGTATGGCATTTGACAGATTTTTGACGTTTGTCAAAGTTAAAGTAAGATGGTGCAACCCAGCCTAAGGGTTTGACTGTGACATATTTTGGCGGGAGAACGAGACATTACGGCAAATACACAAGATGGGAAGAGACGGAATAGATTGTCAGTTTGACAGTCGAATCGACCTTTTGTATCGCTGCTAGTTGGCCGTACTTTAGTGCAACTTTAAACGTTATCGCTAGCGACTGCGTAAAAATGCTTGAAATGTATGAAATATTGTACAGCGCCCTTTGCGGATACTTTCAAGAACGCACAAAGGCACTCGCTAGCGACAACGTTTACTGTAGGCCTAAAATACGCGGCACGATAAACTTCGATAAAATTATCGAATCTGCATAATATACCCATACATTTGTCGTCTAAAATCGTCGATAAGATTTTATCGTAGCGCGTAAGAAGTTTAGTAATTTTAGCATGTAAGGAAACACTGAGATTCAAATAATGAAGAAAGAAAGAAATATCGGGTATTTCAGAATATCAAAGCAAGTCTTTATCGCCATGCTTTGTTGTTTTAACGAGTACATGACACGAGAAAAGGTAATGAATGAGTTACCTTGCATTTAAATATTACTAAGTATGGCCTCCCATTAGGTGGACCGACGATCTGGTGAAGGTCGCGGGAAGTAGGGTAAACCAGAGAGTGATTGCCCACTGGTAGTGATTGCCCGCTTTAAGAATAATATTGTCAGGTGCTGACTTTGAATCACTCTAGTTAGATTTGAATTTACTGAGTAGAGGGCTCCGAGATCAATGTACAAGTAGATTTAAAATTTACAATAGGAAACACTAAAAAAATACAGTTATGGCGGATTTTGTCAAGACGGGTGAAAATGTTACTCAAACAGGTAAAGACTTTAACAATTTTACTAAGGAATTACTTTCTTAGAGGTTAAATTTTTTTTGCAAGTTATTTAATATTCAACTAATGGTGTATAGTCATGATGAAATTATAAGTGTTTTCTCCATTATCAATGAAAATAACTGATAAAATTTGATTTCTAACGGTCATTATAACGGTGGGTAATCACTGCACGTAAATCTGTATATTTTTAGTTATTGCCCACCATCATTTCAGTTATTGCCATATGTTAATGTATAGTTATTGCCCAGGGCAATTATTATTAGAGTGTTGCCACCATGCAGTAGCAGTGTTTAAGTTGCTCATTGCTAGACTTGTTTTGCAATTTACAGGCATAAATATTGAAACGGCTTTTAATGTTTAATTTTCAGTATGCCAAAGACTCCAAAAGTTCAATATAGCATAGAAAATTTGCAAAAAGCGATCGAAGCTGTACAAGATGTATCCAACAATTTATCTGAAGGATAAATTGCTGAAAAATATGGTTTGGCTGAAAAAAAATGATAAAAATTCAAACGCAAATACAAAAAGTTACAATCCTACGTTAAATCTACTAGTTAATTGTAAGGAATTAGATACAACTTTAGGGAAGAATAACCAACAGCTAATTGAACATTCTGAGCAACCACTTGAACTGATATCAAAGAAGATAAAAAAATAAATACATATAAAATTCAAGTCATCTTTGTTTTGAAGTAGATGATTCTGTCTCTACCGATTCTGACTTGTCAACATCAGCTCAAGAAATATTTGATAATATGTTAATAAGGCCAAACGCAATTTATTTTGAAATTTTGAAGACTGTATTACTAGTATTTAAGTTTAATGTTTTGTTTTGTTTTGTTTTGTTTATTTAAAACCTATTTTGTCATTTTAAAATTGATTATTTTGTTTTAAGATACTGGGCAATTACTGTGCTGTGATGTGGGCAATTAGTGTAAGTAATGGGCAATGACTGTACTTTTTGGAGGATTTTAAATTGATTTCAATATTTTCTAAGTTACGTAAGTTTTAACTAAAAATTGTTAATATTCTGTTTAACAGTTTATTGAGGTATAAGAAAAAAGTCATAAATGGTCGATAAATTAAAATACTTTCTTTAATTTTTCATTTCAATGTGTTTGCAATCTTAAGTGGGCAATAGCTATACGGTTTACCCTACCTGGATGCTGGCGGCGCAGTGAATCGTTGTGGAAATCCATGTGGGAGGCCAGCTGGACAAGCTGTGGACGTCGTTCGGCTGACACGAACGAGGTATAAGGTCCGGTCGTCGAGCAGATAGAACTTCGTCCAATGACCACAAGCTACCCAGGGGTCATTGGACGAAATTTTACGTGCTCGGCGACCGAACTTTAGTATAGATGGTAGCGTAGAAGGACGAAAGCATGGAAGTATATTTGAAGGTAGATAGATAGATAAATCATTTATCTGCATACACTTGACACACATGAAATAGTAAAGGTATGTATTGTGAACGTTTGTGAGGCCTTTGTTCAGCAGTGGACGTCCTATGGCTGAGATGAATCATCATCTCATCATCAGATGATGATGATGAATGGATTATGGATGTACGGATTGTGATGTAACTCACCCTCATGCCCCGGGCTGGCCGAGTCGGGCGGACGCACGCGTATCTCGAGCCGGGACGACACGGTCGGGCCTTCGGTCTCGGCAGGTTTGGGGACCGCGCGCGGCGGGCTGTTACCAGAGGTACTTGACAGGCTCTGCGAGAGAGACGGGTAGAATTAGTATTAGTATACAAGTTGCATATTACCATAGAGATTAGATACTATAGATTGTTTCATACAAGAAGACTCGCCCCACCAATTTTTGTTCGAGGGAAGCGCAGGGCGCGGGGTTTGATCCGAGTATCTATGGATGAACGTGTACTGATAATACTCAAACATAAGCGGAAGAATGGTGAGGCGCGTTTACGAATATGAAACGATCTATAATACAACGCTACTGGTGACGTTAGGCCACGAAAACCATGTTACATACTTTGTCTCTTATCTTTGTGAGAAAGATGAGAGAGAGAGAGAGAAAGAGACGATGAAACGCTAACCATCTACCCGTCGAAACTATTGTACCATATTTGCCATTCGCTGCACATTTATTTTGTCTCTACCTCGTAAAAACGATTAAAGAGACAAAATGGCACATATGTATAGGATGCGCTCGCGCATGTGTTTATTAACGGGTAAAATTTCTTCTCACTGTATTTCGAATCTGTTCACACTGCTTTTGACAATTTTGAAGACCATGAGGTTTGAACCATGGTTCCTTGCATGGCGAGCGCCGTCCGCGCCAATACGCCAACTCGCTCTCACTCCAACATGTCGAATCTAAAAGCTACTATACTGACCGGCGCGCTCCTCGCTTGGTCTCTGTCCCTCGTAGCAAGGCTGAAAGAGACACTAGTACACTGACCGGCGCGCTCCTGGCGTGCTGGGCGGGCGGGGGGCTGGGCGCGCGGTGCCGCGAGGCCACGCCCCGCATGACGTCCAGCTTGTAGCGCACGCAGAGAGACTACGCTAGACTACTGCCTACCTACATGAGTCACAGGTGTTTTGTCTCTTTTCTTCTTAGCATGGTTGACAGAGACGCTAGATAGAAGTCCCTAGAACACTATTTTCCAGCTCCTATCATCATTGCAGAGACCCTAAGGGCTCGCCTGATGGAAGTCTCTAGAAGGCTTCTCTTTTACCCCTAAGCGCACTAACCTGCTGCTGCCTTTGTGCATGATTTACTAAGCGACATGCTTTCTTTGTTTCTTTTCCTCATTACTAAGATGAAAGAGACACTAGATGGAAGTATCTAGATTCTAGAAGTACACATAGGATGCGCCCGCGCATTGTCTGTAAATACAGGAGAATTTCTTCCCGCACATTTTTTTTTGTCACAAATTTTCAAGAAACATTTTTTTTTTGCATATTTCAATCTAAGAAACTTGCTAAACAATTTTTACAAATTACACAAATTTTGTCGACCCTGAGGTTTGAACCATGATTCCTCGCATGGCGAGCGCCGTCCGCGCCAATACGCCAACTCGCTCTCACTCCAACCTGTCGAATCTAAGCTACTCCACTGACCGGCGCGCTCCTCGCTTGGTCTCTGTCCCTCGTAGCAAGGCTGAAAGAGACGCTAGTACACTGACCGGCGCGCTCCTGGCGTGCTGGGCGGGCGGGGGGTTGGGCGCGCGGTGGCGCGAGGCCATTAGCTACAGGTGTTTTGTCTCTTTTCTTCCTAGCATGGTTGACAGAGACACTAGATGGAAGTAGTCCCTAGAACACCATTTTCCAGCTCGCTATCTTCTTTACAGAGACCTAGGGGCTCTCCTAATGGAGTCTCTAGAAGAAACATCTTACACTATTTCTCTTACCTGCTGCCTTTGCGCATGATGGCACTAAGCGGACATACTACATTCTCGATTTTGTCTCTTTTCCTCATTATTAGGATGAGAGAGACACTAGATGGAAGAATCTAGTATCACTCACACAGATGGCGCTTGCGTTCATTTGTTTGTTTACTGCAGTATTTTTCTTCTCGTTAGGAATTTACTATTTTTCAGAAATTTTTCTTTTTGCATTTTTTGCTGCATTTTTCATATAAGAAACCATATAAGACAATTTTTAAAATTACACAAATTCTTTTGACCCTGAGATTTGAACCACGGTTCCTCGCATGGCGAGCGCCGTCAGCGCCGTTGCACCAACTGTCCCTTACTTCACCCCGCTGAAACTACACTAGTCTATTTACTCCACTGACCGGCGCGCTCCTGGCGTGCTGGGCGGGCGGGGGGCTGGGCGCGCGGTGCCGCGAGGCCACGCCCCGCATGACGTCCAGCTTGTAGCGCACGCCGCCGCCCGCCCACGGCAGTAGGCATTTCTTCTCACTGGTTTTCACAAATATCACTTTTTGTTTTTTTTTTTCACTAGATTTTTTTTAAGAAACATTTTTTTTTTGCATATTTTTATCTAAGAAACTTGCTAAACAATTTTATAAATTACACAAATTTTTGTGACCCTGAGATTTGAACCACGGTTCCTCGCATGGCGAGCGCCGTCCGCGCCAATACGCCAACTCGCTCTCACTCCAACCTGTCGAATCTAAGCTACACTAAGATACTCCTCCACTGACCTCGCGTTTTCACAAATATCACTTTTTGTTTTTTTTTTTCACTAGATTTTTTTAAGAAACATTTTTTTTGCATATTTTTATCTAAGAAACTTGCTAAACAATTTTTACAAATTACACAAATTTTTGTGACCCTGAGGTTTGAATCATGGTTCTTCGCATGGCGAGCGCCGTCCGCACCAATACACCAACCGGCCTATACTGTACTCCGCTGAAATTACTAACTACTAGCTTATACTCCACTGACCGGCGCGCTCCTGGCGTGCTGGGCGGGCGGCGGGCTGGGCGCGCGGTGCCGCGAGGCCACGCCCCGCATGACGTCCAGCTTGTAGCGCACGCAAAGAGACTATGCTAGACTACTGCCTACCTACCATAAGTCACAAGTGTTTTGTCTCTTTTCTTCCTAGCATGGTTGACAGCGACACGATGAAAGTCCCTAGAACACTGTTCTCCAAGCTCCTATCTTCATTACAGAGACCCTAGGGCTCACCTGATGGAAGTCTCTAGAAGGCTTCTCTTCTACCCCTAAGCACTAACCTGCTGCTGCCTTTGCGCATGGTTTACTAAGCGACATGCTTTCTTTGTCTCTTTTCCTCATTACTAGGATGTGAGAGCCACTAGATGGAAGAATCTAGATTCTAGAAGTACATAGGATGCGCCCGCGCATTGTCTGTAAATACAGGAGAATTTCTTCCCGCACATTTTTTTTGTCACAAATTTTTAAGAAACATTTTTTTTTGCATATTTCAATCTAAGAAACTTGCTAAACAATTTTTACAAATTACACAAATTTTGTCGACCCTGAGGTTTGAACCATGGTTCCTCGCATGGCGAGCGCCGTCCGCGCCAATGCGCCAACTCGCTCTCACTCCAACCTGTCGAATCTAAGCTATTCCACTGACCGGCGCGCTCCTGGCGTGCTGGGCGGGCGGGGGGCTGGGCGCGCGGTGCCGCGAGGCCACGCCCCGCATGACGTCCAGCTTGTAGCGCACGCCGCCGCCCGCCCACGGCCCGTCGAACGACGCTTGTTGGAGCAACGGCGCGCGGAGAGAGCGCACGTGGGAACCTGGAAACATTAACAGGTTAAAACTCAGAATAATATTGCCATTCAGCGAGGAAATCTTTGCCTCACGGACACACTTTTATTTTTGAATACCTAAAATAAGTTTATATTTTTATTTTGTTTAGAGTTAAGTTTGCCTTAGTTTTAAAAAAATCTGTTTTTTGTAAATAAAGTCACCTAGATTGAATAGTGGAGATAAGATGATAGTATGAAACGAAAAAGGAGAAGAGACGATAGGAGATAACACTCTAATTGAGAATCTTCTCTTTTTTTCAAGTGGTTAAGAAGATGATTGATGAGAGATGATTATGTTGAGGTTGCGGGCGACACTAGGTGGACCGACGATCTAGTGTATATTGCAGGAAGGATGTGACATTGTGGAAATCCTTGGAGGAGACCTTTGTCCAGCAGTGGACGTTCTTGCGTTGAAACAGTGAAATAAGGGTTGTCTCTCCAATCCGTTTGGCCGGCGTGGGAAATGTAGGCCAAATCCTTCATGTCATTATCATTTCTGCCATAGGACGTCCACTGCTGAATGTCATATCCAGCGCTTTCCTGCTACCTTTATGAGATCGTTGTCTGTCCACCTTGTGAGTGAACGTCTTACGCTGCGTCCAGAACCTTGCCCATTGCCACTTCAGCTTGCTAATCCTTCGGGCTATGTCCTCCATTTGCCTCTGGCAAATTGGAGAGGGCCGTACTCCTGCAGTGGATACTAAATGACCTGATGATGACGCATCCCAGCTTAAATGATGATGATGATAAATACAAAGATAAAAGTATATTCTCGGCATGGGGCACACTGAAAACCAGCGTCGTGGCCTTCCTCACCGTCGGGGTCGCCGCGCGGGGTGTGGGCTCGCTGGGCGGCCGGATGGCACTCGGTGGACCGACGATCTAGTGAATATTGCGGGAAGCGCGAGATGTATCGTGGAAATACTTGGAGGCGTCCTTTGTCCAGCAGTGTCCTTGCGTTGAAGCCACTCCAGAATCTTGCTGCCCCATCAGCTGTCAGTTTTGCGTCCTATGTGCCCTGCCCATTGCCACTTCAGCTTGCTAATCCGTTAGGCTATATCAGCGACTCAAGGCAGAAGCTCAAAGTTGCACAGCGTGCTATGGAGAGGGCTAAGCTTGGTGTTTCTTTGCGAGATCGAATCAGAAATGAGGAAACTCGTAAACGAACCAAATCTTCTTGCTTCTGGTAAATTGGAAGTTTGTGCCTGCAGTGGAGACTAAATGACCTGATGATGATAAATGTACCTACAACATAACAGTATATTCTCACAAATAGCGATAGTACCTGGATGCGGGCAACGCAGAACTTAGGGAGGCCTTTGTCCAGCAGTGGACGTCGTTTGGCTGAAACGGACAAGTAGCTGAACTCACCAATAGCCGGCAGCGTCCACGCCCTAGGCAGAGCTGGCTGAAGCGCAGGATATGCTTCAATTCCAGGGATGTTCAAGCAGCGGGCCGCGTATATTGCGGGAAGCGCCTCGATGTATCGTGGAAGTTTTTGGCGACCTCCGACGTTCTTTGCGTTAAAACGAAGTGCTCCTGGAGTGGAGACAAAAAAGTCTTCGAAAGGCGACCACGGGCCGGAAGACGTAGTGTGGGTAGGTGTGCCGACAATCTGGTGAAAGTCGCAGAAAGCACCTGGATGTGAGCAACGTATCAGACGCAGACGCAGACCAGACCTGCATTACTTGGAAATCCTTGGGGAAAGCGTTTGTCCAACAGTGAACATCATTTGGCTGAAACGAACAATCTTAATCCAGCAGTGAACATCCTGGCGATGAAACTGTGAAATTTGGCCAGCGTGGCGCCTGTAGGCTAAATCCTTTTGCCTGTAGTTAATCCTGTAGTGGAGACTAAATGACCTGACAATCCAACAGTATATCCTCACCAATAGCTGGCAGCGTCCACGCTCTAGGCAGATAGACCGATAATATAATGAAGATTGCAGGAGATCCTTTGGGGGTGACTTTTGTCCAGCAGTGGACGTCATTTGGCTGAAACGGACAGGTAGCTGAACTCACCAATAGCCGGCAGCGTCCAGGCCCTAGGCAGAGCTGGTTGAAGCGCAGGATAGGCCTCAATTCCAGGGATGTTCAAGCAGCGGGCCGCTCGGGCGGGCTCGCTGGGCCGGGCGGGCGGCGGCTCTGCTGTAGTGGCTTGGAGGGGGGACACCTGGAATATAATGTTTATGGAATATGGATATTTTGAAATATGAAGGAGAGTCGGTTGAAGTCGGACATGGTAATAAGGCGCTTTAATGGCATTAATTGTTAATGTAAGATTGATACTTGGTACGCCACTGGCGAGTGAAATCCTGCTATTAATCAGCTATCGAAAAAGAACCCATCACTCTCCAGTTTACGTAACTGGCAAATAAAATCGTGTCAGTCCCCAGTTGGCGCCACTACGAGTAGTTGGCTCCACTGCCAAGTAGTTGGCTCCACTACGAGTAGTTGGCTCCACTGCCAAGTAGTTGGCTCCACTACGAGTAGTTGGCTCCACTGCCAAGTAGTTGGCGCCAACTGAGCTTTTGACAGGTGGCCTGTACTGTAATACAAAATTAGTGAATATTAAGTACCTGAGGAGCGCTAGACGGTGCAGGGTTCGCCACCGGTTATGTCAACTGCGTTTGATGCTGCGTAGAAGAGTGAGTTCGCCCTAATTGCTTGCACGCAGCATTAAAACAGCTGGATACAGCGCTTTGACTAAAGCCATGTCACTCATCCATTTGGCGCCACTGTTCATTAGTTGGCGCCACGGGTCAGTATTTGGCGCCACTAGTGAGTAAGACTATACACTATCAGACTAAAGTTTGCGCCACCTATCAAAAGCTCAGTTGGCGCCAATGGCAACTAAGTTCCTATAACAGTTGGCGCCAACTGTCACAGACGAAGCCGGTCTTAGAAACTAGCAACATAATTACCTGTGGTGCACTAGGCGGTGCAGGATTCGCCACCGGTTGTGTCAACTGCGTCTGATGCTGCGTAGTAGAGTGAGTCCTTCCTAATTGAGTGCGCGCAGCGTTCGAACAGCTGGATACAGCGCTTTGGCCGCGCCCGCAGCGGTGTTCTGGCGACTGGAAAGAACAAATTCATAAATTCTACTTAAATTCTCTGTTTGGTCTAATTTTCTGAGAGAATGCCACATGGCATTAAGCTCGCCGGACGTACCACTGTTTATTATGTGTGCAATAAATATTTTAAACAAATAAATAAATATTTTTTCAGCAATTTGGCTTTAGAACATCAGGCCTCGTGTGACCACCGTGAATATTGTAAGCCAAATTCAAATTCTTTATTTGCGTCTGGCACTTTTGAGGGTCGAGCTCCTGCAGTGGAGACTAAATAATCTGATAATAAAGAGGTTTGGCGTATTAGCTATAAGCTTTGTTCTAAGTCCGCCTGGCTAGCTACCACCATCTTACCTAAGTCTGTCGCCATAACAACAATGTTAACAGCATTGTTGTGTTCCGGCATTTAGAGGCAAGATAGCCAGTTCCTCCGTGGTTGAGGATTCCGGGTGAAGCTCGCTTCCACCTTCAGCCTGATCGTCACTTACCATCAGGTGAGATACAGGCCAAGAGCTTCCTCGTTGTGGATAAAAAAATGGCTTTTCAGAACATCAAATTATGTATATTGTAAGCCAAATTCTCTATTTGCGTCTGTCAAATTAGAGGGTCGAACTCCTGCAGTGGAAACCAAATAAACTGATAATGACGAGGTTTGGGTTATAAAGTTACGCAAAACACACAACTGGTGATATGTGACAAGGATTTTAATCATCCCTAGGATTCCCTGGTAATATTAGATACAGTTTTGGACTAATCAAGCCTGCACATTATTTTAAAAGTAATAAATTTAATTTGTTAAACCTTATTGACGAGCAAAAAAAAAGACGAATACATATTTTACAACTAACCTGTAATTGTTCCTGCTTCCATTCATTGTCTGTGGTTTCTTCTGAATCATCGAACTGCGACTTCCATAGAGAAACCAGAGTGAGCGCGCCCCCTTTTGTCACCTGTTGTAAAGAAAAATGGTTTACTAAATCTTCTTGCATTGATTTTAGTTCAAAATAGGTACGAGCAAGTAAATACTTGTCAGAGGTTGTTACTACACATTGTAAAACCCTGGTTTTCCAAAATAAATACCAGTGGCGCCACTGAGTCAACGCATATCAGTCACCAGTTGGCGCCACTGGCGAGTAAGATCCTTGTTTGGTGGTATAGGCAAGTAAGAACCAATCGTTCATCAGTTGGCGCCTCTGGCGAGTAGGGCTGTATCACTCATCAGTTGGCGCCGCTAATGAATAAGGAAGAACCAATCACACACCAGTTGGCGCCACCGAATAGTTAGGTCCTATGACTTCACTAGTGAGCGTCACTGACGAAAAAGATGGACAACGAAACGTCCACAATAAAATACGGAAGCTCTCTTTGATTGTAAACGTCCATGAGTTAGCGCCAGTAGATAAGAAAGGAAATTTTTCGATAGTGGCGCCAATACAGTACTCCAATAATATAATAATAATATAATATTCACCTGTTGCAAAGCTGACACGTTCTCATCGTCCATGACTGCGAATTGTGTGTAGCTTTGATCTGCTCTCGCGCGACCGCCGCGTCGCCCGCCTATTGGCCAGAAAAACAAGACTTAGAAATGACACCAACTAAACTCATTAATATACAGTTGTCCATCACTGAACCGTCCGAGCTGTCACATTGTCAGGAGTGCGCTACTAAAGTCCGGTCGCCGAGCAGATAGAATATCGTCCAATGACCCCAAGCTACCCATCCTTATCGCTAGCGCGTAATTATATTGCTGTCGCGACTGTGCGACTGGCGCCCGCAGTGAGTGTGCGAGCGCGTGAGCGATAAGGATGGGTAGCTTGGGGTCATTGAACGAAATTCTATGAGCTCGGCGACCGGATTTTGTCAATTCTGGGTTATTATTTCGAATTTCCCCCTGCCAATAGAAACGGGTCATTTTGGTAACAAAACTGAATAACATTGATGTTTTGAGTAAACCTATCTTTATTTGGAAATTGAATTTATGATGCTTATGGCGCGGACTATGCAGTATTCTAATCTATATATATAAAAGAAAGTCGTGCTAGTTACTTCGCTTATAACTCAAGAACGGCTGAACCGATTTAGCTGAAAATTGTCAGGGAGGTAGTTTAGAGCCAGGAGAAGGACATAGGATACTTTTTATCCCGTTCGAGTATTCTAATATACTATATGGATAAGTAATTGGTACTTACAAGTATAACAAAAACTATTTTCTCTGACTTATTTAAAAAAATAATCACTTACCTCCTTACTAATAAAACTTACACGCTCGTTGAACAGTGTTTTAAAGTGACGTTTAGTATGGAAATGTCATTTTAAAACAGTGTTCAACAACTGTGTAACTTTTTATTAGTAAGGGGGTAAGTATTTTTATTAACACACTGACCTCTCTTAAAGTGCGTGTCCGAATGTACACTGTCCACATCGGCTACGATTCTGGGGCTGGCTGCTTCGCCTGGAATAAAGTCACTCAAGTTAGTACTAGGGGAGGTCCTTTGTTCAGTAGTGGACGTCCACTGTCCAGTAGTGGACGTCATTTGTCCAGTAGTGGACGTCCTTTGTCCAGTAGTGGACGTCCTTTGTCCAGTAGTGAATCTTTATTCAGCACAATGTGGTAAACAAAGCAAGAGTAGACATGATTAACTTAAAATAAAAATATGCTGAACAGGCGTCCGCTCAGCAAAAATCGCGACATGGCACAAACGTCATCTCGAGAAGCTGGTTTTCAGCTGGAACCAACAGTGTGTGAACCAAGTGGACGTCTTTTATCCAGTCCAGTCGTGGACGTCTTGTGTCCAGTAGTATAGTCTGGTCTGCGAGCACGTAGACTTTTGTCCAATGACCCCAAGGTACCCATCCTTATCGCTCGCATGTAATTATGTTGCTGTCTCGCTCGCACACTCACTGCGGGCGCGCGTCGCACAGTCGCAACAGCAATATAACGCGCGAGCGATAAGGATGGGTAGCTTGGGGTCATTGGACAAAATTATACGTGCTCACGGACCAGGCTTTAGTACTAAAACCTGGATTTTTGAGCACATAATGATGACAATGACGATGTAATGCTAAAGAACAAAATACAACTACCTGGAGTATGAGGCGAGGCTTGGGCTGCTAATTCTTGCACGCACGTAGGAGGCGCTGTTACCACGCGTAAACGAGCTAGTGTTGGGCCGCCGCCTGTGGATGGAAATGACGCTTATTGCAATGGAGTAAGCTTCATTTTTGAAACCAGCGTCGGCCACGGAAAAATAGCTTATTATAACGGAGTAGGGTTAATTTTTGAAACACAAGAAACCAAGGAAGAAGGAGGAGGCTCATAGGATTTAAGGACTATGAGCCTCCTCCACTATAGTGGAGGGTTTTGCCATAATCTCCACGCTTGGCAGGCGGGTTGGAGATCTCAGTTTAAAAGATTGATTTTGAAACACTAGTAACCAAGGATTTTACAAGCGAGCCAGTGTCGGCCTGCCGCCTATGGACGGAAATGACGCTTATTATAAGGGAGTAGGGTTTATTTTTGAAACACATTAAACCAAAAATTTTACAAACGAGCGAGCGTGGGGCCGCCGCCTGTGGACGGAAATGACGCTTATTATAAGGAAGTAGGGTTCATTTTAGAAACAAAAGAAACTAATAATTTTACAAGTGAAACAGAGTTATCTCGCCGCCTGCGAATGGAAATGATGCTTATTACAACTGGGTAGGGTTTATTTTTGAAACACAAGAAACCAGTTATTTAACAAGTGAGACAGTGTCGGCCCGCCAACTGCGGATGGAAATGATGCTTGTTACAACTGGGTAGACTTTATTTTTGTAATGTCAAAGTAACGTGTATGTTTGTGCAGATACACGAACTATGTGTGGGAGGTCATTGGTAGAAGGTTACAAATAATTTAACAGTGTGAAAAGTTGTCCAAAACCTGGTTACATAAGAGTTTCAGCAACTGATACTGGATAGTTTCATAAAAATAAGAAGTATGAATAACCTCATACTGGTCTCCTAGCCATAGGCGTCCAGCTCTTTTGGAGACACGCCAATGGTCCTAGTATTGGCCTTACACATTTATTTAATTCTTTGGCTGGGTTGTACCATCTTATTTTAACTTTGACAATCGTCAAAAATCTGTCTAATTCCAGACAAAAAGCACCGGTTATCATTATTAATTACCGTTAAGTTAGTGGGTGCAACTCAGCCTTAATGTTTTTGACGTTCACAAAAGCCCAATTTTGGCCGAAATGTAATAAAAGATATTTCATTGGACTTACCAGGAGCAGGCGCGCGTGGTTTGCAAGGCGGCACGCTTTGTCTCTCTGGTCTATTTGTTGTCGCACCAGTAACCACAGAGTTGCTTGTTTCCTGCGAACAACACATACAAACATTAAGATACATTAGGAAATATGGAATATCGAAATCGTTCGTTTCAGCCGAAAGACGTCCACTGCTGGACATAGGTCTTCCCTAAGGATTTCCACAAAGACCGGTTCTTCGCCGCTCGCATCCAGGCACCTCCCGCGACCTTCACCAGATCGTCGGTCCACCTAGTGGGAGGCCTGCCCACGCTACGTATTCTGGCTCGTGGTCGCCACTCAAGAACTTTGCGCGAATATCGAAATATTGGGGCAGAAAAGTAATCGATTGGTGATCATGGATCGCAAGATGGAGAGTAGATAGGTTTCCTACTAGGTGGACTGACGATCTGGTGAAGATTGAAAGACGTCTTTACGCGAGATCGTCGCAATCCAGGACCAGTCGTGAGGGAGGCATTTATCCAGCAGTGGACGTCCCTTGGTTGGGAGGGAATACAATGTTAACATCTCACATGTCTCCAACCATGTTGGAGGTACGATAACCTCCCTAGTCCCTTGTGGTTGAGGATTTCGTATGAATATCGCTTCCACCTTCAGCCTGATCATATAACTTTCCTATCAGGTCAGAAGAGTAAAAATCTCTATTCTGCGTTGTGGGTAAAAAACGGCCCTTTTCTTTTCCAAAAATATCTAAACCTCCCCAACCCGTCTGGCCAGCGTGGGGAGTGTAGGCCTTTTTTTTACACTTTATTGCACACCAAAGATAAGAACAGAAAAAAGGAACACACAAGGTACAACTAGGCGGTCTTATCGTTATGAAGCGATCTCTTCCAGACAACCTATATGCCTTTGTCAACTCCTTGACCTTTTTTGGCAACTTTGTTCATTTTTTTATGTATGTCTTTGTTGCCAAAATAAAGTTATTTTCTTTCTTTCCTCTTGCCTCTGGTAAGTAAGAGGGTCGTGCAGTGGAGACTAAATGACCTGATGACTATAGTCTACTCTATGGTCTCACCTTGGCATGTCTGTCGGGAGAGGGCGCGGGCGTCGTCCTGACCTCCGCTTCCTTTTCTGTAGTCGGCTTGTCTGTGGTTGACTGCAACAAAAATATTTTGAAAATTATTCTGTGGTAGCATAAATTATGTTGGTTAGCGGTCAGTATACTGAGTATAGGTCACTTAAGTGGCTCTTCTACTAGCCACCTGGTGGCTATAAAATCGATTGGAGCCTTAGTTAATAACATGATATTGTGTATTTAGTAGAGCAAAAAATATGATCATGTAAATACTCCTTGAGAGCAATTGCTCTGATGTAACGACCACCTGATGTAATCGCCTTATAGCCACCAGGAACGGGCTATAAAGTGGCCACTGGTGGCTGAGGTGGCCACTGGTGGCTATGAGGTCCTAAGGTCATTGGTGGCTATTTAGAAAGCACAATAGATCGGTGATCCGGTGACTATCACTCACGTATCCATTGAGGCATAGAAGATGTAACTGGCTAACTAACTAAACTGTTGTCTCGGTCCTTAGTGGCTCGGTGGCCTGGTGGCTTAGTGGCTATGCTATAGCTATCATTATCACTTACGTATCCATTGAGGCGGTGTTCCTTAGGCGCATGACGAGGGGACGCGGGCTGCGGACGCTTGTCTCGATCTTTGGTGGCTGTGAATAGCCACTGTCGCTGTCTACAAAGTGGCCACTGGTGGATGAAGTGGCCACTAATGACAGTGGTGGCCACTAGTGGCTGAGGTCGCTACTGGTATGAGGTGGCTCCTAAGGTCATTGGTGGCTATTTAGAAAGCACTAGGGATAGGTGGCTCGGTGGTTAGGTATTACTTACATATCCATTGAGGCGGTGTTCCTTAGGCGCGTGACGTGGCGAGGCGGGCTGCGGACGCTTGTCTCGATCTTTGGTTATTTTTTACTTTTTTATTTTTTTTTGGTGGCTATGAATAGCCATTGTCGCTGTCTATAAAGTGGCCACTGGTGGATGAAGTGGCCACTAATGGCAGTGTTGGCCACTAGTGGCTCAGGTCGCTACTGGTATGAGGTGGCTCCTAAGGTCATTGGTGGCTATTTAGAAAGCACTAGGGATAGGTGGCTCGGTGGTTAGGTATTACTTACATATCCATTGAGGCGATGCTCTTTAGGCGCATGACGAGGGGACGCAGGCTGTGGACGCTTGTCTCTGTCTTTGGTGGCTGTGTCGGTGGCTACCCCAGTCGTGCCCTCCGTTTCTAGGCGGCGACGAGTCTGTAAGGTATAGGATATAAGATTTTCAACCGACTTCAAAAAAGGAGGAGGTTCTCAATTCGACCCGTATGGTTTTTTTTTTTTTCTATGTTTGTTACGCGATAACTCCGCCAATTATGAACCGATTTGAACAAATCTTTTTTCGGCGTATAGGTAATACCTCAAGGGTGGTTCCATTTAAATTTAATAATAGAAAAAACAACCCCCAAGGGTGGAAAATTCGGAATGAACTTTTTTAATTTTTAGTTTTTTTTGTCTTCACGCATTTCAGGTCGTTTTTTTTTTTTTTAATTTAATTATAAACTATCGCGTTCAATTTCAACTTAAATAGAAAGACACGGGTCTTGACGCGACATTTATTAATGAGTTACGTTATGTACTCACGGCTTGACGTTTCAGCTGCGATGCTGCAGCCGTGGTCACAAGCAGACTAATGTAACTCATTAATAAATATCGCGTTAAGACCCGTGTCTTTCTATTTAAGAAATATTGGATGTAATGTAGGTAAAAATCATAATCATAATCATTTATTTATTGCTTCATAAGTGTACATAGGTGGTGATCTTAAACTTAGTCTCAACTTATGACCCTGTAAGGGTGTTGCAAATCTTGTATCGTAGGTACATTACTAAATATTCTACAATAGTTAGTAATAATTATTAATATTGATAAATTATAAAATTAATTAGTTTACATAATTTTACATTACAATTAAAATACAATAATGTTTCTCCATACCTATTCATACATAATTTTCATCATCGCATCCTACTCAAATTATAGAACTCCTGAATACTATAAAGACATTTTGATATAAGGAACTCTTTTAGCTTGGCCAAGAATAATGAGTCTTTTTCAATATTTTTTAAATAGGTAGGCAGTTTATTATAGACTACTATGGACATGTGGTAGACTCCTGATCTTACCAGGTGAAGCTTAGTGTCGGGTAATGCTAATCTATCTTTGTATCTTAAGTTACGGGGTGCTGAATATTGTTCTTTTGCTTGAGAGTAAATAATTTTATTCTCTCTGACAAATTTACATAGACCTAGGATATAAATTGATGTTAGTGTTAATATTTTTAGTGATGTGAAGTGCTTTCTACAGCTTTCAGTTTCAGTTATGTTTACTATTATTCTTACACATTTTTTTTGTAGAATGAAAAGGTCCTTGGCATCTGTGCTATTCCCCCATAGTATCACTCCATAGCTAAGCCAAGCATGCGCATAGGCATAATATGCAGATGTGGCTGTTTTTAGATCTGTGCATTTTTTTAATTCGTAAAGCGCATAGATAAATCTGGATAGCTTAGTCGAAATTTTATTTACATGTGGTTTCCAATTTAAGTAGGTATCAACCTCTACGCCCAGTAGGTTGCATGAATCAACTTCTTCTACGCATTTGCCATTAAATTTACATTTTATTATTAAAGGTTTTTTCTGGTGAGGATGATATTGGATGAGTTTTGTTTTTGAAATGTTTAGTTTAAGATTGTGTTCATTTAACCAGTTCTCAATGTTTTGTAAATTAATATCTATTTTTTGTACTAGTTCCTCTAGTAAGATAGCCAGTTCCTCCGTGGTTGAAGATTCCGGGTGAAGCTCGCTTCCACCTTCGGCCTGATCGTCACTTACCATCAGGTGAGATACAGGCCAAGAGCTTCCTCGTTGCGGATAAAAAAAATCCTTTCAATGCATGGCTGTCGCATATTGTAACGCCCGTATTCAGAAACGATGCTTGCTAAGTGAAGCAGCAAATCGAACGCACAGCGTGGAATAGAGCTCTGTGATTGGTTCGTGTGTAACCCTGTGCGTCCAGGCGCACTGTGAGACCTCATAGTAATGTTTGTGAATACGGTCGTAAGTTTACAAGATGAAGAGGAAAGATTCAATTGTTTGATTGTTCGATTGTCTGAAAGACTGAAACTACTGGACCGCCGACCGGTATGAAAAATTCTTTTTTACAATTAGAGACCTACATTTTTTCTCATGAACGTAGGATATAATATGGATGGACATTCTGTGACAGAACGAAATTAACGCGGACAAAAGCTTGTCTGTAATAAAATAATAATAAGTATTAATGGTAAACTCTACTTTTAAAAAATCTACTCATTTCAACGAGTTTTTAAATTTCTTAAACCTACCCATCCCGCCTGAAAGTGTCTGTTATGGCCTGCAACATAAAAGCAGTCATAATCAATTTTGGCTGATGAATATTTATAATTGTGATACAAAATCACTAACGCACGGAGTGTGCGACCTTACGGGAGGACATTATGCCTCAATGCTGTGTTTTGTTGCAGGCAGAATGTTGATTCAGACGGTTGAAACATGACCAGAAAACATTCAAATTTTTTACCGACATGACTCTTGTTAAATCTAAAAGAAATTCAGGAGTTTCCAAAGTCAACACTAAGCGTTTGGTCTAATATTATCTATAATCTAGTAAAGAGAAGCGGATTAAAAACATTATGCTAAAAGATTAACTAGTTTACCCATGGTTTCAGAATACGTAACGAACCTGTTTGATAAATATTGTAATTTTTGATCTAGTTCACAAATTAAATTCCTTTTATTTTTACAACCAAATGACGTTATCTTCTTGAGGACGTGATAATAATTATTCTAATTCACTAATTTAAATGTATTATTTTACTTATTTGCTCTCTTTTTTATACTTGTGGACGTAAGAAAGTTTTTCCAACTAAGGCATAGAGAATTGTTTTAAACATTTCCTTATCAGTTTCCCGCTCACTCGCAAGGTTGCTGCTCACCTTTATCGCGCTTCGGAAGTCTAGTCACTTGACAAATTGCCCGATGTCGCTGTTAATTCACAACACGAGTGATAATATCGTTTTCCTCTCAGTATTTACTGAGCTGTCTTGTGCGTTGAGTGTTTCTTGAACTGTATTTAGAGTGACTAATCCTTGTGATATCAGTGAAAATAGGGTCAAAAATATTTCACTGAGAAATTGAGTCTATATTAATTTGGACTAGATACAGCTGGATTTTTTTTAAATATCAGTGAGTATTTTTATTTTTATTGTTGTTGCTTTACGAGTACAAGCACGATCCACGTTGTGTATTAAGTATTTATAATTACTCGGTGTAAAAATAAATGTGAGGTCTCTTAATTTGCATAGATAATTAAGATCTTACTGTGATGATCAATTGATTTGATAAAATTCTATACGATTATTTTACAGCATGGTAATCTTTTAACTTCTCTAATCTAACTTTTTTGTCTTGACTTTTAATTGTGGATTCTTTCCACACCCTCTGCACCAATCCGTAGTGTGCAATTCCTGACTCCAGATCGCATCTCTTCGGTCTTTAGCAAGAGTTTTAATTAGTCCGTTAGTTAACTTATCCAAAAATACTCGACATGTATTTTTTCACTTATTCAATGATGTAAATTTAAACAGATAAAGCGCTCCAAAGTTCAAAAGTAGAGGCCCGTGACGTCAATGAGTGCTTAAAAGTGCAGCTCTTTATGACGTCGCGCGAAATTTCAAGGCACCATAACTTAGTAATTATTCGTTTAATTGACAATTACAAATATCTGTGTCCAATATTTTTTTATACTAAAATTGACGGACTAAAAAATTTTTTAGGAAACTAGCCTATTAACGGGGCTTGGGGATATAGTGTAGGATGTAGGAATCAACCAAACCAATAACATTCTGGAGTTTAGAGTAAGTAACTTATCTGATTCCATCTAAAACTCAGACAAAATAAACTGATAACACGTGAATAGCACGCCATAGATAGCTGAGTATTCACTTTATTTACGTAGCTATACATGTAGCTTACTAAATTATAAAAATAGATCATCTCAAGTAAAAATATGTAGATCTATTGTTTTTGAAAATTTAAATGCGGACGAAATCACTGGTAAATAAAGAGAACGCAATTTTTTATAGAGCCATGTTATGTTATGTTATGGTCTCTGGTAGTTTTAACTCAATCGTAATAACATTATTACCCACGTGTATGTAATTATATCGAGTAATTTTAGCAAAACCACAAGCTAGTTTTGCAGCGATATTAGTTTCTTTCTTGTCATGTCATAAGGATAAACAAGCGCGATTATTGTAATGATTCTAATAATTCTTTACGAATGTTTTACTATAGATACCTGATAAAGTATTATTTTCTTACATCGCTGGCAATTATTAATAGTATACTTATAAGTCGTGATAATAATATTCTGCCAATTACCTACTTAATACCTCGTGATTATAAATAACTTGAAGTGAGGTAAAGGGGAGGCCTTTGTCCAGCAGTGGACGTCTTTCGGCTGAAACGAACGAACGAGGTAAAGTTACTAAGAAACCATGGGTGGGTGGGAACACATGAAATAAAACTGGCCCATTTATTGTCCCGAAGCAGTGATAGGGTCAATATACTGGGACGTGTAAAAGTGCTTTTTAAAAGCCTATGTGCAAAAATAAAATGAGTTTTTTTAAAAGGACTTCTTTCAGTAAAATCAGAGTAATATAATCCATTGCGTTGTGGTAGTGGTGGTATAAACAAAAGGTACGGACAGCATAAAGTAAGCACGTGCCATCTGTAGCCGTAGCACACGTGATATTTTGCTAAAAGCTTAAAATTACTTAAGTTGAGTTACAACCTTATTTTAACCGTAACAATAACAATAGCCGGTTCTTTTGTATGGAGTTTGACAAAGTTCAAGTAAGATGGTGCAACTCAGCCTTATAGGTACTCTAATTTGCTGTCGCATTTACGGTCAACTACGAATAAAGTTTTAATACCTAGACAACGTATCTCAAAATAAACATTTTTATTGCATAGTTTATAGCACATTAGGCTACATTTTTGTAGCAAAAGAGCACCTTTGAGATCCACATTAAGATGCCGTAGCGTTTTGCTTCAAGTGCTATCCGTAACTATAGCCAATAGATAACATAAGGACACAGCACACTTATCAACCGGGAAAGGGATCGTAACCGTAACAGAGGTCAGTATTCTTTGTATGAAACTCCATAACTGCTACGCATACTTATCCGCACCGTACGTAAACGCCTCGCCTCGCGATTGACAGCGCGCAAGGCGATGACAGCTCGCGAAAGTCGATGACAGCTCGTGAAAGGAGATGACAGCTCGCGAAAGGCAACACGGTGTGGATCCCTTTCCGAGTTGATAAGTCTGCTATGAACTTTAAACACACTTTGTTGTCAAGTTTTGTTTTATCAATAGCAATAATCACGTATGCATCCTTGTTACACTAACCTTTGCCTCATACGGGGTTCGAATCTGTGTCCCGCAGTCCGATTTCTGAAGTCCGGAACGCGCGCCTTTTCTTGCCGACATTGCTTTGTTGATGACGACTGCCGAGAAAATAATATATCATTATAAAATGTAATCTTGTGTCTGCATATGAGTGTTACTATTGTCTAAAATAACTTTTTATGAGGTTATTCAGAGAGCATTCTGAAACAAGCAAAAATTTTGCTTAAAAGGATGGTACGAACTACTGTTTGTTTTTTATTATGTATTTATTTTATGTATCACGAGCACGACAACAATAGAAATAAAATATGTAATTTGCATTTACAATAAGTAGAGTCAGTGTCTTCGTGACACCCAAAGTAGCCAAAAAGTTCTCAACACGTGTTTGTTACAACTGGAATAAGGTTGTGTTGTCAACTCTTTTGCCACTTTGGGTGTCACGAACTATTTGACGCTAACTGTACCTACCTAGGCATCGTCAATGAGGGCTATTTTTTTATACTTAACAGTTGGCACCCCTGGCGATTGACAGGACCTTACTCTACAGTGGCGCCATCTTGATGAGTGCAAATACGATAGTCCTCCTACCACTTTAGCGCTCACAAGTTGGCGCCACTGTCTTCGCTACTAGCAAGTGACAGGACCTTACTCTACAGTGGCGCTAACTGGTGAGCGCTAAAACGATAGCCCTCATTCTGCTCTAAAAAAATATTATAAAATAAGTAAATAAGTATTTAACGGATGTAGATTTAATGACATATTATGGAAGTGAATGCGTCCATCAGACGAACAACTTTTACTACCATACCAAGGCTGAAATCACGGAAAACTATATTTACAACGAAATTAAATTAAAGCATATGTCACCGCTCATGGATTCGAAGGCATTTCACTTCTACGTCCTATTGTAAAGAGCACTTACCTGCCCTACTATTTTAAACAGTAGGCTTACATTTTGTGAAAAGGTGCAATGAACTTTTCATAATTGCTATAGGTATGACAACCATACTTCTATCTACCTACTACTACTACTATGAAAACAATAAACTGAAGCCCAGTTTTTTTACCAGTAGTTAAAATTAAAATAACCAATTGGCTTTGTTACTAATGTTTACACATTTTGAGTTTAGAAGTTGAACTAAAAGTCAAGCTAACCATCGTTCAATAATGCATTTTGCTGTCATTTAACAACTTGTCATTAGAGAGTTGGTTACTGGCATTGCTATTTTAACTACGGATCAAGAATCTGGGCCTTAGACTGGGTTGCACCGTCTTACATTAACTTTAACAAACGTCAAGTCTTGTCAATCAAACTCCATACAACAACACCGGTCAAAGTTTATAGTTACGGTTAAAGTTAAGATGGTGCAACTCAGCCTTAGTCTACTTACAATAAATACAAAATAGTGGGTAATTTGTCCATTAGGCTGATTATCGTACTTACCGAAAGCATTTAAATGCTAATGATAAAATGACAAACTGAAGCCAACAAAACATGTCAACATTCAACAAAATTGTCTATAAATAAGTAAAATTTTATAAAAAAAAATAAAACCGACTCCAAAAAACCTACACTAAAACGTAGAAAAATAATTACTAATTACCTACTTATTTATTAGGACGAATTATTAATATATGTAGGTATACCATGATTGATACTTCTGGAGTCGGTGCCAAGATTATGAAACATGTAAAGTTTGCCTGCACCGACTCCAAAAGTATGAATCATGGTATACCTACATAAATATTAATAATTCGTCCTAATAAATAAGTAGGTAATTAGTAATTATTTTTCTACGTTTTAGTGTAGGTTTTTTGGAGTCGGTTTTTTTTTTTATAAAATTTTACTTATTTCTTGCTTTTTAGTTAACTAATTATTACCTTGATGTTACCACTGAAGGTAGGCAGTACACTGAGACCAAAAAAAATTGGTTCATAATCGGCGGAGATATTGCGTATAAAAAAGTTCATCCCTAATTTTCCACCCTTGGGGGTGAAATATTTTCTTCAAATTCGCATGAAACCACCCTTTTGATAATACCTATTCAACAAAAAAATAATCGTTCAAATTGGTTTATAATCGGCGGAGATATTGCGTATAAAAAAGTTCATCCCCAATTTTCCACCCTTGGGGGTTGTTTTTTTTATTATTAAATTTAAATGGGACCACCCTTGAGGTATTACCTATACGCCGAAAAAAGATTTGTTCAAATCGGTTCATAATTGGCGGAGTTATCGCGTAACAAACATAGAAAAAAAAAAAAAAAACATACGGGTCGAATTGAGAACCTCCTCCTTTTTTGAAGTCGGTTGAAAAGTTTACGTTTAGAGAAAATAACTGAACAGAACATTTTTTTATCCACAACGAGGAAGCTCTTGCCCTTCATCTGACCTGATGGAAACTGATGGATGATCAGCGAGCTTCACCCGGAATCCTAAACCACAGAGGAATTGGCTGTCCTGAATGTAACTGCCGAATCACAAAAATGCTATCGGCTTGACACCTTACAAGAAACACCCTGTATAATTTCGAAAGCTTGTATCGCGCATGGAATTTATTCCTCTTTTATTTTTGCGCTACAAGCTTTCGAAATTATTTAAACCTTGCATAAGTATACAATTATTTTTTTCGTTTTAGTACAACTGCATTTCAAAACAAAAGCTTGTTTTTAAAAAAAAGATTTTTTTTATTATAATTTTATTATACACTTTTTAGTTGTATCTCAACTCAATCTCAGAGCCTTGGGACAATTACTATACAATTTACTCGAATAATACCAAAGTGCTCGAAAGACAAATCCAACAAACCCAAACTCGATAAGTTTCCACCGTTTCCTTTAAGAAATCCTATGGCCACCTCCTGACTCCATCATCAGACCAGCTCAATGGTACCATAACATTGCATTGTCATCGTACTTACATAAGTATACCAAATTTCAGCTCAATCAGTTGAGGAGAACTGGTCTTAAATTCAGTTGTAAGTAAATAAATAACAAAAAAGTGCATTTTTTATATCGTTGCATCAGTGATCTACATCAGTGGTTACAAAAACTGTTGTTTTGGGTTCTGGAAGTTCTGGAAGCCCGAACGTACTTGTCAGAACGCGTTTTACAGCGTGTCTCCTGTATCTTTTTGGTAAATAGTAGGTACTGGATTAACGATTAACGGACTTAGGATAATTTAACGGAAGTTAACGAGTCCGTTAACGTTTTTTAAAGTTAACTTAAAAGTTAATCCGTTAATAGAAATGTTAACTTCGTTAATTAACGATTAACGGATTAACGAGTTAATGCCCAGCTATGCCTATACTATGGCCACCTCCTGACTCCATCATCAGACCAGCTCAATGGTACCATAACATTGCATTGTCATCGTACTTACATAAGTATACCAAATTTCAGCTCAATCAGTTGAGGAGAACTGGTCTTAAATTCAGTTGTAAGTAAATAAATAACAAAAAAGTGCATTTTTTATATCGTTGCATCAGTGATCTACATCAGTGGTTACAAAAACTGTTGTTTTGGGTTCTGGAAGTTCTGGAAGCCCGAACGTACTTGTCAGAACGCGTTTTACAGCGTGTCTCCTGTATCTTTTTGGTAAATAGTAGGTACTGGATTAACGATTAACGGACTTAGGATAATTTAACGGAAGTTAACGAGTCCGTTAACGTTTTTTAAAGTTAACTTAAAAGTTAATCCGTTAATAGAAATGTTAACTTCGTTAATTAACGATTAACGGATTAACGAGTTAATGCCCAGCTATGCCTATACGCCGAAAAAAGATTTGTTCAAATCGGTTCATAATTGGCGGAGTTATCGCGTAACAAACATAGAAAAAAAAAAAAAAAAACATACGGGTCGAATTGAGAACCTCCTCCTTTTTTGAAGTCGGTTGAAAATGTTGAATGTTTTTGTTGATTGTATAGGGAATAACCGCGCTGACGACCCAGCTTAATTATTTATTTTGTTTAATTAATACGTTAATAAATACGTTCTACTTTTTAGTATTTCATGTCTTGGCTAAAGATTCATAGCTCATACCAAATTTTTTTATAATTAAATCACTACGCAACGTAATTATAATATAGAATTTACTATTTATAAAAGTGAAGAATTAGCGATATGACCTTGACTTTTGTTGAATCTTCCAAAATGTTTCACGAAGTTTAAAAATTAACAAAGTTGTCTTTTTAGCTAATGGATTAACGAAGTTAACTATTTGATTTACCGTGCCCAGTTATAGCAATTTAATATTCAATTTCAACATTAAATTCAACTCTTATTAAGTACCACTATGTACTTAACTGGTGTCAAACTGGGTCACTTGACTATATTAGCACTTAAGATTATTGCGACCTTCCATCCACCTTAGACCATAGAATAATAGTGCTAAGACGCATTTTGCACGTGATCTCTACTTGTGTCTCTACTAAACGGCCGCCAATGTATACCATGTATACTTACTAATATTACAAATGCGAAAGTAACTCTGTCTGTCTGTCTTGCTTTCACGCCTAAACCACTGAACCGATTTAGATGAAATTTGGCATAGAGATTGAGTCCCGGGAAAGGACATAGGATAGTTTTTATTCCGGTTTTTGAAACAAGGACGTGCGCGATAAAGTTTTTCTGTGACAGACAAAATTCCACGCGGGCGAAGCCGCGGGCGGAAAGCTAGTAGAATAATAATGCTAAGACGCATTTTGCACATGATCTGTACTAAACGGCCACCAATATAAAATATGCAAATTTATCCCGCCGCAAAATTCAAATCAATTTAATGAAAAGGTAAACAAGTCTCTCAACAACTTGGACAAATTTTAAGTAAGTATTTACATTAGTAAGTTGCAAAAGTTGTATTAAAGTGGGTATCTTTTAAAGTACTTACTAACTTCTACGTGCCTCTACACAGTGTACTTAAGTAGAGGTTTGGTACAAAAGTAATAAAGATCTTCTTATTAGGCAGGTGGTATATTAAAAAGAAACTACGTTCAAGGTAGATACAGTTGTAAATAAAAATATTTTTTTGTAAACTTAACCTACCACAACAAAAATATCAGATTTGAGATTGATAAATCGCTACTTAGTAAATAAATAACCTTAATGAGATTTGATATACGATTACAATATCATGACAACCATTAGATTATCCCAAAGCTATGGTAGGTACTGTTAAAATTTAAATACTGGGCTATGAAAACGGTTTTATAAGCATAATTTCAAAAAATAAAATGATGAAGATGACACTATAATTCATTTTGTTTTGGTTATTATGATAATACTATTAAATTACCTTCGCTACAGCAACCCATACATTATTAACCAGTGTGTTTATTTGTTTGTAAGGCACACTTACCGACTTCGTAGCTTCAGAAATTATTCCACTGGTGGGTCCATATCTTCACTTGCACAAGCACCCGTTCGTTCTAGATTATGTAGCAAATAACCATCTTGCAAGCGTCATTGGCGTGTACTTAATTCAAAATTCGAACTACCCTTACCTACCTACCCTTTTTTATTTTAACGTTCCAAAATGTCAAATGTCATGTTTGATTCAGTTGCAGTGGGGAAAAAACTTATTAAAGATGACCCACGCTGAACTGTCCCACCAAACTCAATGACAGGGGGGCGCTACCATCGTTCAACTATATGGTTTTTAACATGGCAAAAATCGGAACCAGCGATCCGGTATTGACGGTGGCGCCCCACTGTCAATGTCATGGATAGGACAGTTCAGTATTTTGGAACTATTTATAAATAGTAAATTGATATACTTTTTTTATATACGCTTTCACAATGTGTATCTCCGTAGATTTTATAAAGGCAAAGGGATGTAAAGGCATGTCAGTCTATTGCTGTCAAAGTGTAAACAAACTTTATTTTAAATGTGCGCAATTGATTTTGTGAATTAAATTGCTAAAATCTTTTTATAGTCGTGAAAGAAAAGTGGTTCACAATGTGTTAAAGTATTTGTCGAAGAGAAATACTAAGGGTTCGGGCAATATTTTCATTGAATAATGTTTCCGACAAAGGTTGTCAAATTGACTGACATGTTTATCGTATAGTACAGTCAACTATGAAAATTAGCTGTGGTTTGTTTCAACTACCTATTTTAAAGTTTTTTGTCACTTTGTAAGTATCGAATTTTATGGAATTTGGAAATGAGTACCGAGTTTGAAGCGTTCATGAGCAGACATTGTAGTTGAATATTCAAGTTCAGAATTTGATTATTATTGATGAATAATAATAAAATCCTACTTGTTCGATTGATGGTTTCATTTAATTTATTTAAACCAGTTTACCTAAAATTTAATATTTTTTTGTTAATTTATGAAAATATCAAATTAGCCTATAATCCTGACTCCTGATACATAAAGTTAGCCTATTAATTTAACACATGTACGACTGTACCCAGTGTTGCACTATCAAATGCAATTGACGCGCCTCTATGCCAGGGTTTTTATGTTCCTGGTCAGGCTATAATATGTATTACAATAATTAAACTCGTACAAATTACAAAGTAAATTCACGGTGATTTGTATAAAATGATGCTTTATGAAAATTGTTTTTTACGAGTTTAGTAGTAGAGTTATTTTATTTATTCTCACAGAGACAGTCCAAACTGCCTCGAACATTATTATAATTTGAGTTTACAATATTTAATTTTAGTTTCTGACTCAGAATGTAACGAAAGTCATATTGTTATGTAAAATAATGTAGATTTAGCATGTTAAATAAATGCTTGAGTATAAAATCACTTATATAAATTCATGCTCATCTTTTCGCAGTTTTGGAAGATCACTTTTGCAGACGAGAAAATGGAAATTAAAAACCAATGGTTTAATATCACCAATATCTTAAAAATTAAGACATAAGATAGAGTGACTGCAGAGCAGTGGACAAACAAAAGAAAGAGAAAAGGAGATAAAAATTGTCGAAGAGATTATCGATCTATTAAGCAAATAAAAACTCACAATGGTCCAAACAATTCAAAGGATAATTTCGCAAAACTTTGCACAGAGCAAACCAACAGGGAAAGAAGACACTCTATCGCAGTTGATCGGCCATTTTGGAAAATGGCAGTTCATAATTTTCGCGGCAGTTTTTCTCGTCAAGCTCTCTTCAGGATGGGTTCAAATGGCAATATTATTTTTGACCCCCAACTTGACTTTCCGATGTGCAGAGTTTAAAAATTCTTCAGCTTTATTGTTTTCAAGGGACATTCCAATTTTGGAGTCAAATTCAAGGAATAATGCTTCATCACTGAATTTTAGTTCCGTATTTAGGAACGGGACATTCGAAGAGAACAAATGTTATTCAGAATGTATGAAATACGAATACGATACAGGGATATTTGACAACACCATCGTGTCGGAATGGGACTTGGTGTGCGAGCGGCGGTGGCTGGCCAGCTTCACGCAGATGGTGCTACAGTTGGGTATACTGATCGGGAGTATACTCTTCGGATTTCTATCTGACAGGTGAGTCATAGCAGGTGAATGGTTTTGTTTGCCCCTGGTTTGAGATTCTAGGAATGCTACCGGACAAGCTCGAGTCAAAATAACTTTCGTTTAAAATCTTTAAAAGCCTCTCACAATACAGGGTGGAGTTTTGTTATTATGCCACCTGATATGTCTACTCAAAGAAATAATTCCTTTATTTCTGAGGACAGATAACTGCATTCATAGTTCGGTAGATACACAAATCAAAAGGCCAGAGGACACAAAGGCGTCAAATCATCAAAGCTGTATAATCTTAACAATCTCAAAAATAAGCACTTCCTTCTATCTGTGACATCTTGAAACATACAGGATGTTGTTAAATGGTAAAGTATTATCGACAACATTAAGCCAATATATTAAGAGCAATACGATTAAGGTACGAGTGTTGTATTTATCCCTGTATCAACAGACAGTAGATCGGTGTCAAGGACTCTGGCAGAAAATTATATTTAGATAACAACGATAACAATAATGCTCGCAGACGTGACGTGAATAATATGACATGAGATAAAAAATACTTAAGATCTAAATTATCGAAACAAAGGACGTCTTTGTGAAGTGTTTTTGCCTAAATTCACCAAAACTATTGTTTATTATACGTAGTCAGTATTTTGCTATAATATTTAGTTATAACAGTATCTTGTTCCGTTTCAGATATGGCCGAAAGAACACCTTTCTCCTCTCGATTACCACACTTATTGCTTTCGGATTCGTCGTCCCCTTCTCTCCCAACTACACAGTGTTCACTGTCTCTCGCTTCTTCCTGGGCTTGGCTACCGCGGGCACCATGGTCATATCCTTCGTGATCATCATGGAGACCGTCGGTCCGAGATACAGGGAGCTTTTGGGCTGTTTGTTCCAAATCCCCTTCATCATTGGGCACATGACAGTCCCACTCTTCGCATACTACTTCAGGAGTTGGGACACATACACGTTGGCACTGGCTGTGCCTCCTCTGATATATCTGGGGTATTTCTTCGTGCTGAACGAGTCTCCAAGATGGCTCGTCAGTGTAGGCAGGGTTGAAGAAGCGACGGAGATTGTGACGAGAGCAGCTGAGATGTGAGTATTCATTTAAAAATCAACAAATTGTAGTCACAAAAAATTTAAATAACCAGCTCTCTCCTGATCTTTTGATGGATTGAAATAAAGAAAGAGGAGCTGTAGAGCCAAAAACCTTCACATGAAAGTTGTTATTTTATCACATAAACAATCTCAGTCAGACAACTTTACTATTATTTTCCGTTTCCAGAAACAACCGTTCCACAACCAAAATAAAGGAAACTCTAACGGAGTTCTCCCAAGCCATCCAGTCGCGATCAGACGAGCCAAAGCCGAACTACACGGAACTGTTCCGGCGCTCTCTATGGCTCAAGACGTCTTGCTGCTGCGGTATCTGGCTCATCACTGGGGTGACCTTCTTCGGACTGAACCAGTACATCAGCCAGACCAGTCCAGACCCGTTCATCAGCGTCTCTGCTGCCGGGGCCATTCAGGTTGGTTCAAATAGAGCTTATTCACTTATTACATTTAAATATTTCTTGGTTCAATAAGATTTCGACTGTTGACGACCGATCGACTAGACTTACCTACGTCAAACCGTAATGACAATAGGCCTTTAATCACGTTTTGAACACTTGTTTAAATTTACATTTGGTATGGACATGACGTGATTTTAAAATAGTGTTCAACGTGATATTTATTGACACTGCTCATCTTTGGATGGTAATCTAATTTTTGCACAATAAAATCTGGTAACCAATAAAATTGTATAACCACTTGTTATACCACACATGCTACGCAAATAAATGATTTAAATTTTTATATACTACATCGGACGACAATTCGTCCACTTGGTGTCAGGTCTATGAACCAACGCAAACGCAATGATCAATTCAAGTTATAAAAATAACTTTAAAAACAACCTATAATCGCTGTTTTATATTTCAGATCCCCTCCATTCTCCTCTCCATCTGGCTCATCAAGACCTTCGGGCGGAAAGCGACGACGATCGCCTTCTCCTGCTTCGGCGGTCTTTGCATCATCACCCTGGGCTGCCTGCCACCCACCTTCGTCATCAGACTGACCCTCGGGACCTTGGGCGTCAGCTGCGCCTCTATAGTCGCCACCACCATCTACATCTTCACTTCAGAGATATACCCGACTGTGGTTCGGAATATGGGCATGGGGGCTGCCTCCACTGCCATGAGGATAGGTTCAATGATTGCTCCTTTCATCTCCAACGTCACCACCGTCCCTTGGCTGCCGACGATCGTGTTTGGCGCAGCCCCGATTATTGCTGGTGCCCTCTGTTTGCTACTGCCAGAAACTAAAGGCAGGGTTTTGCCGGATAGCATTGATGACGTTGATGAGAAGTAAGGCCGGTAAAAGGCGTAAATGATTAAGAATCATAATAAATAAACAGAAAGAATACCGACTAGGATTATATGTTACCTATTGTCAATTTTTTACATTAAATAAACCTTAGGTATATTGTAAATTGTAAGGCTTTGTGTTGTGATAAATCTTGTTACTTGAATAAAATAAATTGGATTAGGTACTACATAACATAGGTACATAGGTAGGTACTTTCTTGCCTTATTTTTGCACATTACTGTAGTAATTACACTAGTTATAGTTTCAAAACTTTAATTTTCATAAAATTACAGCTGAAACTTCTTATCAGCGAAAGTGAGGTAGAAGTTGCCCATCGCCATCGACTCGCCGGTCGACGTGAGCGCGAACTCCACCTGCGCCATGCACTTCTTGAAAGGCCACTTGAATTTGAAATTGACAGTCGACGGCACTGTCATGTTTACTAAATGTTGCAATTTCTGTAGAAGAGATAAATATTTTTTAATACTAAGTCTTGCTAAAAGAGTGTAATAAGAAAAAATATTCTACTCATAAACCCAATTTTCTGCGAACTACATAGTTCACCACCAGGGTAAACAAATTGACTACTTAATCAAATTGAGTAAGATCTGCTGGCACTATAAATGGGTCTATTTTAGTTTCGAGTCATTTAAGAATTAAATTAACGGGGAGTAAGCAAAACACTGTAGTACTTGGAACGCTGGATATGGTCCAGAGAATCATTTGTAGTCACCTCCTGCATCCTTAGCCAGATCATCGGTCCACAGTGGGTGGCCTGTCCAAACTACGTTTCCCGGCCCATGGTCGCCACTCGAGCACTTTTCTGCCTCAATGGTCATCTCTGCGAGCTGTGTGCCCCGCCCACTGCCACTTAATTTATTAATTCTGCGGGCTATGTCAGTCACTTTGGTTCTCCTGCGGATTTCCTCATTTCATATTCTTTATTAATCATCCTGTCAATATACATTACCGGTGGTACTGGGCAAGTGATCCCAACGTTGGCCACCATGGCACCCACGTACGGGTCCGAGTTGATCATGTCGCACAGCTTGAAGTGGAACTCAACGAAGGAGCGTCGGTACTCGTTGTGGAGGTACTCGTGGAGCACCAAGTTTATCTGAAAGTAGTGACACACTTACGCCCGTATTCACAAACGGGGACGCACAGGATGACACAGGAACCAATCACAGAGCTCTATTCAACGCTGTGCGTTCGATTTGCTGCTTCAAAGCAAGCATCGTTTGTGAATACGGGTGCAGTCATTACTTTTAAGAATTTTAAAAGTTGTTCGGAAAAAATGACAAGTAAATTAGGTACCAACTTACCGTTACATTATTGCCCCATGTATGTTTATTTACACCAATGATATTCATGTAGTAAGGGCTATTCCGCCCATATCGAGTGACAAAGGCGGAGGCGTTGGCGACGTATTTCTCATTTGCGTATACGACACTTGCTCTCTCAGGGATTATTTGAAGACACTGCAATTTTTATAAAAAAGCTAAATACTGAAATGGAAGTTAGGTAGGTACCTTTTCCCTCCAACCACTGCCTCACACACTGTCGCTCTCATGTTATAAGTTACATTTTTTTATTAGTTCCAAAGTAAAAACATCTGTAATGTTTGTAATTCATATTTTAACCGATTTTAAATAAAGAGGAGGTATTGTACCTATACTGTGTAAGTGTGTATATTGTTGTACTTATGTCAGAACACATTTTAAGAATCGATTTAAAAAAATTGTTTGATTCGATATTATTTTTATTTGTCCCATTTATTTTTTTCGAAACTGGTTCTGTAGTTCACTTTTTGATTTAAAATAAATAGAAAAAATATGTCATCCAGGCAAAGGAAATTGTGCATTTCGCTTTTCTGTTACTTTTCAGTGGCGTTTATGAAGTCCCAATGAACTGCCAACCTCAATAACAATGTCAATTAAAAAGCAAAAAATATACAAATAAAAAAACTCCCAACTAATTTTAAGAAAAAATTTAAACAGACTCCAAAAAAAGTTCACTAAAATACACACACCGGCAGATTTAGCGGAACGCAAAAAAAAGTATGAAAATAAGGAAAATTACTACTGATCTATGAAATATTTATTATACAAAATAAAGAGATAATTAAAATAAAATAAAATAACATATATTTTTTAAATATTTAGTCGTTTTTATTTAATAAAAAATCATCGAAACGAAATTTCAATTTTTCAGTTTTGAACAAAAATTAGAAATTGTGGCCAGATTAAAAATTAGGGTAGCTTATCACTATCCAAATGAATGAATTAATGATGGGTATTTCCCCCTCTTGCTCTGATGATGGTTTCCATTCATCTGAGCATGCTGCAGTTAATGATATGAAGGGTATTTTGGGGCAATGTCTGCCATTCCTCTAGTAACGCGTTTCTCAACACCACCGGTGGTATTCTGAGTTTAACACATCTTTTAAGAAAGTCCAAGACATGCTCTATAGGATTCTTGTCTAGGGATCTTGCCAGCCACTGCATCATGGGTATATCCAAATGGTTTAGATGTGCCTGTACTGAGCGAGCACTGTGAAAACGAACATTATCGTGAATTAATTCCTTCAGCTTTTAAGTTTTGTCACACTTATTCTTTAACAAATTCGCTCGTCAGTTTGCACACATTTCCCAACAGAAATAAAACGTATTTATTAATAAAAAGTCATTATTTTGAAGAGCACTCATACGGCCCGTGTGCGGTGTGAGTGATCCTAAATAATCGTCATAACTTTGGAACGGGACGTGCAAGGAATTTCTGAATTTGTTAATAGTTTTAACATATTCTTAACAATTTTTCAATACTATAAAAAGAAGTGGAAAGGCTTTATTTTCTGAAATAAACATGTTGACGTTTTCTTAAAGCGTGCGGTATGAGTGCTCCTATTTATTGGCCATAACATTTTTATCTTAGGTTTAACAAATTTTTAAACTTCATCGCAATGTTTTAACATATTTTAAGTAAAACTTCCTCGATTTTTGTTAAGATTGAAGCAAGGATCACTCAATCCACATGCACATAGTCTAGGATGGTACATAATCTGCCCTATAAGTGCCTATTCACTCTCGCCTTGAAAACGTCCGGATTATAGTGTTCAGGACAGGAAATACAGCAGCAGGCAGCGAATTCCAGTCCCAGTTCCCATTATAAACGAGTCGTCGAAACGCTTAGTGCGAGCTGGTGGAATGTCGACAATGTAGGGATGGTACGCTAACCTGCGTCTGTTTCCCCGGTAATGGAAGGGGGCTGATGGAATAGGTCGTATAATTCCTTCTCTGACATTTATAATTTTAGCTGACTTACCCTGCTTATTGCAACGATGAGTGTGATCACAAAAACGACTTTCATGACGAAGTGATCACCGACGACTTAATTCAAAATGGATGATGTGGATTTAATTTTTGTCAGCGACATAATTGCACGTGATGCCCGAGAATAATAAATCTATTAAAATTACATTAAGCATTAAAATTTCTTACAATTAATTTTGTGAGTGAACTGTATCTAGGCTAGCATGAAAAACATAATACAATGTTGTTGTTGTGTTCCATATAACAATACATTACAATTTGTCTTTAATGCTAATACAGCCTTTCAGGTCACAGGTAGAACGCAAACCGCAGCCAACACATGCGTATTTAAGCTATTGGCTTATAACTTAAGTATACAGGGTGACTTTGAAATCGTTGGCATCCTTTTAATATAATAGACTAGCTAGTGAACGCCAGAACTACGTTATTTTATAAAAGCTGAAAGTTTGTCAGCGTATGCTCCCAATATAGGATATAATGTTGGTGAATTATGAAGTTTGGGTCATGGTGGATTTGGGAGCTACCCTAAAAAAACTGTCTGGCAAGGAGTTGGAACTGTCAAAACTGTCTGGCTGTTGGGGAAATTCTGATTTTTATGTATAATATTTGGGCAATAATTAGAAGTAACGTAGGTCTGGCGTTCACTAGCTCTCAGTCTATAAGACTCTACCTACTCATGATACTTAGCGTATTCTCCAAATATGTGACAAATCAGGTATTCTACAGTGTGTCTGGTCACCAGTGAAATAATAGATAATCTAAAGTTTTATTAAGTTCTTTAAAACCATGTAGGTACGAGCATAATGAGTTTGCACAATAAATTAATTGCCTGCGTATTAAGTATGTTCCTACATTATAATTTTATTGGGCTTTTTCCTACACTATTGTTTAATATTGAAAATTATTTTATTTCTATATAGAGATTTTATGTTTTTTATTCTTTTTTTAAATTTATTTATGTACTTTCTCGTATACGTCGCCATTTTGAGATAACAACATAACGTAGGTATTTATTTTTCCTAATCCTATTTTTTTTATTCCTTAAGTGAGATTGTTGAAGACATTGATATTCTCATTTTATATGTATAACATTTACATTTATAACATTACTTTCCTAGTTTGGGTACCAGTCTCCCGTATACATATAATAATTTATTAATATTAATATTATATTAATAATATTATTGTTAATTACAAATGATATTTCTTATCAGCGAAAGTGACGTAGAAGTCTGCCTGCCCTATAGGCTCGCTGGTGGAGGTGACCGCCATCTCCAACCGCACCATGCACTTCTTGAAAGGCCACTTGAACTTGAAGTCGGCGGTGGATGGAATCGACATGTTCACCAGATAGTGCATTACCTGCAAGAGGTTGTTCTTTTGTACAGAAAAAGGCAGGTTAATCACCTGTTGTTAGGTTAGATGCAGACTAGGGTATGGGGCCAAGTGCATACATATTGCCTAATCGCTTTCGCCTTGAAAAGACCAAGTGATGTAGATTTTATAAAAATTTTATCCACAATGAAGAATCTCTTAGCCTCCATCTCACCTGATGGAAAGTGATGATCAGGCCGAAGGTGGAAGCGAGCTTCACCCGGAATCCTCAACCACAGAGGAACAGGCTATCTTACCTGGAACTGCCGGAACATAACAATGCTGTTAACATTGTTGTTATGCCGACAGACTTAGGTTAGACGATGGTAGATAGCCAGGTGGACTTAGAACAAGCTCTATCGCTAACCAAACCTAACAGAAAAATCGGCCCCCACTGTGAATCGAACCAGGGACCCCTGGGTCTGAGGCAGGTGGTCTTACCAGACCATAGCAGCCGTGATATCTGCTGAAGAACTACTTTGTCTCAAGATATTAAATATATGGCCACCAACCGGCCATTGTGGAAATCATAGGGGGAGGCCTATGTTCAGTAATGGACGTCCTATGGCTGAAAATTATGATGATGAATGTATTTAAGGCGATTAGTGTCCTCAATCCGCGTGAAATGGTCATTTTGTAAAGCCTACTCCTCTTATACTGCTGGACAGAAATTGTTGATAAAAATATATGTTATACAACAGTTCAAGGACTACATTTGACACGTTTGAATTTTTCCTACGTCTCTTTGTTGTGGATTAAAAAAATAAATACGGGACATCGATTTTTTACTTCAATTCCCTACTCCTCCCAAACGGCTATGTTAATTTTAAAGATTTTTGCACGAATAGATTAAGAATTCTTTAATCTTTAAATGACACGTTGCGTTTTTCAATCGAACATTACTTTCATTNAAATAAATAAATACAAATCAAACGAGCCTCAACTCGATGGAGTCGTTTTATTCCGGAGTTCCTATGGGGTCACTGACTTTCCAGCTCTATCATCAGATCAGCTCCATGTCATCATAATATTGCATTGTCATCCGAATTGCATGTGTATCCGAAATTTTAACTCAATCGGTTGTCGTCAGGAAATGGGTCTAACTAATTCAGCTTGCAAAATTCCACCCGAACAAACATAGTTTACACACAACATACATTGTAAGCTAAATAAAATAAAATAAATAATATTATCCCATACAAAATGTTCATGGATTTGTAATTTTTGTTAAATATAAATACCTTACTATACGGTGCGCTAGTTTAGAACATTTCGGGCGATCACTTGCGCCTGGGTTGAATGACATCGACATTAAGGTTCATCAATTCAAGTTTAAAATAATAGGCAGTAATGTATGAAGAAAGAGCTTCTATTCTGTACCTACCTATGCCCGTGTATTTTTGATCGGTGTCAAATCGGAGTTTTCGTGCGGGGTGCGCGGGTGTTGTGCGAAGCGTGAAGGTCAAACGCTCAAGGTCATTGAGGACTCTAATCGCCTTAAAAACACGAGCGTACCGGTGGCACTGGGCAGGTGATGCCAGCGTTTGCTATCATAGCGCCCACGTATGGGTCCGAATTGACCATGTCGCACAGCTTGAAGTGGAACTCCACGAATGAGCGCCGGTACTCGTTGTGGAGGTACTCGTAGAAGATTAAGTTGACCTGAAAGTTAGTTCGAACCAGTCAAGTTAACTGCGCATCTGGCAGCCGCGACGTCACATCGACGCTTTGAAGAGACCGGGCGGACGCAGAGGTGTGCGATTGAGAGTAGCATGCTCTAATACCCGTATTCACTAACGACTCTTGCTTAAGTGAAGCAGCAAATCGAACGCACAGCGTTGAATAGAGCTCTGTGATTGGTTCGTGTTTGGTGTGACCCTGTGCATCCACGCACACTGTGAGACCTCATAGAGTAATGTTTGTGAATACGGGCGTCAGTTATCTCCACCGGGTTGCACATTTTTATTTTTCACTAGCTTTTACCCGCGATTTACATGCATGAACTTTATCAGTGACAAAACACTATCGCACGCATCTCTCCCTTTCAAAAAACCGAGATAAAAACAATATAGCCTGACCAGGAACATAAAAACCCTCGCCATATTGCGGAAAACTAATGGTACTAATTTCTTTTAAGGGCAACAGTAACTGAAAACTTCAATGACATGTCACCTTGCATGTCAGTCTATTGCTGTCAAAGTGTAAACAAACTTTATTTTAAATGTGCGCAATTTATTTTGTGAATTAAATTGCTAAAATCTTTTTATATTCGTGAAAGAAAAGTGGTTCACAATGTGTTAAAGTATTTGTCGAAGAGAAATACTAAGGGTTCGGACAATATTTTCATTGAATAATGTTTCCAACAAAGGTTGTCAAATAGACTGACATGTTTATCGTATAGTACAGTCCACTATGAAAATTAGCTGTGGTTTGTTTCAACTACCTATTTTAAAGTTTTTTGTCACTTTCTTAGTGTTGAATTTTATGGAATTGGGAAAGAAGTACCGAGTTTGAAGCGTTCATGAGCAGACATTGCATTTGAATATTCAAGTAAAAACTAAAAAAAACTCAGTAAAACTCATTTATTTCTGTAAGTAGGCTTTAAAAAAGCACTTTTACACGTCCCAGTATTAACCCTACCACTGCTTCAGGACAACAAATGGGCCAGTGCTGAGAAAAAGCAGCGCAAGAAACTCAGACACTATTGTCAGCCTCTTTTTCAAAGGTTTACAGGTTTTCAAAATACATAGTTATAAATATTTATGCGAGCTATTAGGCGGTTACGCGCATCCCAAACATTTTTATCTTTTAAATAATCATCGACTTTATAGTAGCCCTTTTTCATTAAGGTACTTTTAATATGTGCTTTGAATTTATGAATGGGTAGTTCTACAACAGTTTGTGGTAAGTACTGAATTTGATTATTGATGAATAATAAAATATATCCTACTAGCTCGATTGATGGTTTCATTTAATTTATTTAAACCAGGTTACTTATAATAATATTTTTTCGTTAATTTATGAAAATATCAAACTAGCCCGTAATCCTTAATCCTGATATATAAAGTTAGCCTATTAATTTAAGACAGGTACGACTGTACTCAGTGTTGCACTATCAAATGCAATTGACGCGCCTCTATGCCAGGGTTTTTATGTTCCTGGTCAGGCTATACTTACTGTTTCCCTGGGTCTTTATTCTACTTCATTTAAATTGGTTCAGACCAACAAGACATTACAGTTTTACATTATTATACATGATAATACAATACAAAGGAAACTACCTGGAACCGGTGGATATAGTCATCATCATCATTTCAGCCACAGGACGTCCACTGCTGAACATAGGCCTCCCCCAATGACTTCCACATCGCACGGTTGGTAGCGGCCTGCATCCAGCGCCTTCCTGCTACCTTTATCAGGTCGTCGGTCCACCTTGTCTCGTCACGTCTCACGTGGATATAGTCTTAATGATGATTTATTTATTTATTTATGAACTAGCTGTGCCCGCGACTTCGTTCGCGTGAAAACTCGTTTTTGCATCATTTTTCATTGTTGCTCTGCTCCTATTACTCGTATCGTGATGGTATACATATAGCCTATAGCCTTCCTCGATAAATGAGTTTTCTAACACTGAAAGATTTTTTCAAATCGGACCAGTAGTTCCTGAGATTAGCGCGTTCAAGTAAACAAACAAACAAACTCTTCAGCTTTATAATATTAGTATAGATTTTTTTTTTATTTTTTTAATTTATTGTCTCATAAAAGTTACATCGATTTTACTTAATACTAATCTGCCAAACTGCTTAACAGATAGAACAGTTAGTAGGTACCAGTTACACTATTATGAGGGTTTACTTACCGTTACATTATTGGTCCACGTGTATGTGTTTCTGCCAATTATATTCACATAGTACGGACTATTTCTCCCAAAGCGAGAACAGTAGATGCTAACATTTTCCAAGTACTTTTCATTAACGTATTCCAAATGTGGCCTCTCTACGATTACTTGAAGACACTGCAAGGTATTTTTTGGTAATAAAAAGGATTTCATATTTATAGGAAATAAGTGGAATAACTGCTCTTTTCAAACGAATAAAAAAACAGCAAATAAATATAAATTATACCGCACAAAGCAAGAATAATAAGATATTTCCTGTTTAAAGCCTTCTGAAGAATAACAATGCTAAATTTATCAGCATGGGTAAAAAACATTATGAGACATTTTTTTGGGTTCACTCACTTCTTTTTTTATTAATTTAAAAATAAAATTATTGGACGAAATTGAACCTGTCAACTCAAATTCTTTATAAATTACGAAAGCTCATATCAGAGCACTTATACACGCTTTACTTTACCGCCACTTTGGGACAACATACTATCTGCTGCATACTATCTGGTGGTGTTGGGAAGTGGCAGAAGGAAATCACAATTTTATTAGTAATATTTTGTTATTACCCAAATTACTAATAGTCCCGTTAGCCACTCGTACTAAGCTAAATATGCTTGTGTCACGAGTGAGCTCACCACATTAGTCGAGCGGCGGCGGGGACAGAACCCGCGTTCTCCGGATCACGAGTCGGCCAGTCCGACCCCTTCACCGTTCGATTATCGTGGATTCATACCTTTGTCAGTCTTTTACAACCAATAAAATACCTTTGATTTGTTTAATTAAAAATTATACAAACATGTATTAATTTGTTCCCAACTTACCCAAGTGATCGTAACGATAAAATAAATTAAGAAAACGGCTTTCATGATGGAGCGGCCACTGTAGTCACTGGCATATTAATTTGTAATAAATCGATTTGGCCCTATCCATTTAGGTACGTAATGCAAGTAAAAAACATAATTAAAAGTGAATTAAGCGTTCGAGTGATTTTTAACAAAAAAGAGGCCAATTTTGAGTTGATGTAATATGGCGGATTCCACTCAACATGTTCCATAAACTCAAAGAGATGATTCTGCCAAAAAAAAATATGAAATCTGTCGATAAATATTTTTCTTTTCATTTTATCATATGAAAATAGTATGGTTTCAAGTAACACTATGGTGGATGAACTGTTTATACCTTGTTGAGATAGACGATTATATTGAATATAGCTGTAGATATTATTTTATTTTATTTAGAACAAGTGTAAAAATTATAAAGTTGTTAAAAAAAACGCTCATAGGAAGCAAAAAAAAAAATAAAAAAAAATTCAGAATCAGTACCCAGCAGCCTTCCGTAGTAAGAATGCAATAAAAACATTTAAATTTATAATATAGACGTACAAGGTTTATTTTCATATTATAGTACCATACCAATCGATACACGTGTGGGATTTGATGGATTTTTTGTGCTGGTATCTTCTCAGAATAAAAATAGCAAAGTGCGTGTCGTGACACGCGCAGTGTAGGGTTCCGTAGTTGTCCGTCGTTAACACAAATGTTAGAAGCAAGCAATTACTTCATCTAAAGTAACTTTTAATATTTTCTTCTAAGGAATTTTTATTAGGTAAGAAATTTTATAATACATGTGTTAAACGTGTGATGAAAAGAGGCTGCAATACCATAGCTCATCGGTTTGGACATTAACTGTCTATTCAAAACGATTCAAAAAGTTTCTTTATCGACTATCGATATAAAGTCGTGAAGTACAGTAATTCAATCGATAGGCCTATCGATAGAATGGTAAACAACAATTCTATTTATAGTAGGTATATGTTACAGTCAAATTTCATAATCAGTCAAAACCACTTTTGACTGGAAAAATCAGTCAAAAGTGATATTGACCAATGGCATCAGTCAAAAGTGGTTTTGACCGATTATGAGTTTTGACTGTAACACATACAGCAATAGAGTTGATATTATAAGACACTAAAAGTCCAAAAGCTACTATACCTACTCTATAAAGAGTGCCAAAGCAATAGTATATTTAATATCTATATTATATTGATTTATTCCACAAGCTTTGAGTTTAGGTGTTTTAGTAAAATTTTCGAAGAACATCCTAACTCACGTTAGTAAACAAAAACGTGTGTATAATCCAAGTAAGTAGTAGTAAGTAAAAACATGTGTATAATCGAACACTTTTATTAAATATAGGAATGCAGCAAATATGAACACACGACTACTTACTCGAAATTGATGACTTGGCGTAAGTTATTCAATACATAGTAGTATAATAAAATGATATAGGTACATAGATAGAAACAACGTTCCAGCTTACAAATTATACACAAAATAAATATAGTACAATAGATAACTATAACATAAGCTTAGTACATAGAGAGCTTGCTGCTCTTTTTTAACTATAAAATAATATAGATTATTATTGTTCAACTAAACCTATTAAAGTGTACAAATAAATATTTCGCACTTAAAGTATTTTTGAGTTACACACAAACTGGTCAAATTATGAAGTCTCCTACATAATATCTGAATTTATTGTTACCCTAGTCACCCAAATTTTGGAGGAATTCAAGGAAATATGTATTTAAATATAAATATAAATATACAAATACTTCATGTATTTGTACCATCTGGAATAGGAATTTGGTAAAATAATTCTTGAATCTTAATAACAAAATAGATATCTCTAAGACAGTAATTTGGAAAGATATAAACGAATAAATAACTTTAATATATTAAAATAAAACAAATACTCATGTCTAGTCTATTATTAAGTAAACAATAAATGAAATAACTTAAATAATTATTCTTTACATCACATATTGTCTAAACCTTAAAATAACAACTTTAAACACTCATTCGTATAAAACAAACTACAAATCTACAAATATGTACATTTTAACTTAGGTATTTTCAGAAGCCATTTTTATTATTTTAATTATTATGTGAACATGAAAAATATTTTTATATTATTTTAGTTAAGTTTAAAGAACTTAATTAATCGCCGTATAGTTATTTAGTGATGGGATTGGCAATCCCGGAATTCTGGGATCCCGGGACGATATATCGTGCAATTCATTTCACTCAATAATACGTATTTTTTATGATGATAAGGAATGTTTTCTGCTCAAAACATGTTGTGATTTTTCCAAGCTTGTTAGTTTTGTTTTTCATTTTGATCCAAATTTGGATGGTGACAAGCAACGCGACACTTAGTGCGATTGAGCATAAAAATTTTTTTGTTACTTTTTAAATTATTTTAATGCATTGATATATTGTAATAAACATGTACAAATGTAAAATAATGTACGTTAGAGTAACTAAAATTATCTTTTAGCATAAATAATGGAACCGGACTATGTTATGTACCGGACCGGAATATTAGTTTTTAACCGACTTTTTCATAAAATTGACATCGACAACATGACATTCGAACAATCTCACTATTTATAATGACGTATATTAATATATACTTTCTACTTTCATTTACTTTTCAAAATCAAATTATCCAACTTCAATATGGTTAACCGATTCACGTAGCCTATGGTTTACTTAGGTCTACCCGGTCTTCTCAAGTCTAATCAACCAGGTCTACTTAGGTTTACTTAGATCAACAGGTCTACTAAAGTCTACTTGAGTTTACCAAGTCTACTCGAGTCTTCTCGATTCAACCGGGTCTACTGCAGTCAACCGGGTCTACTCGGTTTACTGGGTCTACTAAATCTACCAAGTCTACTCGACTATACCAGGTCTACTCGAGTCGACCAAGTCTACTCGACTATACCAGGTCTACTCGAGTCGACCAAGTCTACTCAAGTCGACCAAGTCTACTCGAACCTACCAGGTCTACTCCAGTCAACCAGGTCTACTCGAACCTACCAGGTCTACTCAAGTCTACCAGAACTACCAGGTCTACTCAACCATCGGTATGCCCGATAGCTACAGTAGACCTGGTGTTCCACTAGGTCTACTCGAGTATACCCGGTCTACTCGTCTCACCGGTCGTCTACTTAAGGTCCACGTCTTCCCCAAGCAGGTCTTCGCACTCCTTTTCCCACTTGTCGTCGGCCGCTTTGTCAGCAACCACCTCGTACTCTTTGAGCTCGGCTTCAAGTTCCTTCTCCCATTGCTCTGAAAAGTTATTTAATGGAATAAATATTTATAATCATGTATTTTTATACACCTAATACACTCGACATCAAATAAATCGCACCTCGCGTGACAAGAACTTTCAAACGTATGCATCCCCACTTCCCAAGTTCCCACCAATATTGGCACCATTTAAAAGCCTAGTTCTAAACTTCATTTCATTAAGGCGATAGGTGAGGCAAAACTGCAAAATAGACCTCTCTTTGAATCCCTACTCCTCCTAAATGGATGATCCAAACAAGAAAAAAATAATGTGTGAGATGTATAATATCTTAAACTAAAAAATTGTTGTTCGTTTTTTTTGTTACAACTATTAGTTTTGACAGAAAAAAATCTTAACTTTCTTCTAATTTCACCAAAGAAATTTCCTACTACTCCTAAACGGCTGAAGCGATTTTAATGATTCTTTCACCAAATGATAGAAAATTTAATTATCTAAAAAAGTGTTNGCAAAATATCAATGGATTTGCAATACTTACATGTACTAAATGACTCCATTGTTCCTGTAGTTCTGCGTTTCACTTGTTTTATTGCACGTAACGACGCATTATCCAAAATATCGGAGAACATTTCCTTAGTACGACTGAATCGCGACTAACCTAGCTACGCGGCCGATGTTCGTTTCTGGGCATATCGCGGAGACACGCGCCACGCCCCCGTTTCACATCTATTCCCTTTTATGATCTGAGGGTATGTCCCTTTTTGCAAAATTTACAGGAGGAAATAACTGTTTATTTTTCATAGTTATGGTACTAATTAAAGTATAATGATGTCTAATTGAAATATAATCATTTATTTCAATTTTGTTTCAGTTTGAAAATATGCTGACGATAATTATTATTATTCTGTATAATGATTTATTTTCTTTTTTTAAATTCTGTTTTGAAACACAAAATAAGCATCGCAATTTTTTTCGATATGCGTAAATTAAAATCGAGGTAACATTCCCGTAGGCAGTTATGTTAGAATTGGCAGCGCTTCGCATCTGTATTCTGAGCGCACTTTGGTATCGGGCAAAAAGCGCGGGCGCGCGGCGGGTGGCTCGTTGTCTCGCTCTAATGCTCAAGGTCGTTCGGCCATGTAATCGCCTTAAAGGAAAAGTTTTTACCCCAAAAATGTGTCGTTAGAAGGATCCAGAGTCACTTCTTTAAAAAATAGGTAGGTAGTTACGCTTGAGCTAACTTTTATGGCTATAAAACTGTTAAGTTGAGATTAATCGCTATCTATCTGTTAAAAAGGACACGTGTGATAATTATTTGGTTTTATAACGATAAAATTTGGTCTAATTGATCCCAGAGGTGAGCCCAAAGTGAGGTCTTTTTTCAAGTCACATTTACGGTACATGTTAATCGTTTATTAAGAAATTAAATATGTTTTTCTTTAAGGATATTTATTGGGCTTTCAAATAATACCAATATTGTTGGGGCACTAGGATTGTGTCAGAAGAAAATCTTTAAAGTTCGCGTCGCGGAAGGTGCGGTTTATTTGATGTTGAGTGTATTTGCAATATAATTCTTGAAACTTACTTGAGATTTTTTTTATTCCTGTAGTATAAAAGTTGATTTTAAAAAGTGTGATAGGTGCTATTCATTTGGATAGTAAGAAAGAAGTTTGCTGTTGAAGATTAGAAGAAATTTTTTACATTGTATAACACCACAGAGTAGAATTCTATTTGGCATTAATTTTCTCTTCCATAGCGGAGCCCATAAAAGTAAATAAAAATTGTGTACTATCATCTAAGTTTCTCATTTAGACAATAGTGAAATAATAAGTCCAATATTATTTTAGAATAATATAATTATTTCAATTCATAATAACTAACTATAAATGCCAATTCATTTAATAACTATACGTTTTAATTCACTAAACAATTTTTCAAATATTGACAATAAAAAGTGTTATAACTATGTAAATGTTGCTAGGGTACAAGTTGAAGTTTCATTTAGAAACTAAATAACGAGGAATTCTACATACATATAATATATTCATTTATGTTGTATCGGAAACGTGTACGAAAGATATTGACAACTTGTAACTTCTATAAGATACTAATATGGCTCGTGGGTCTAATTCAATTGGGGTATTACATCGTGTTCTTTCAGAGACGTTAATAGAAACACACTATAGCCAGATTATTTTGTTTTCAAGATCGATTCTGGATCCGGGCATCATTCGGAAGGACACCAGCTAGCTTACAAACGGCGCCAGACGTCACGCGGTCGATTATTGCTGCGTTCGTGTCAAGCTAAACCAAACTAAACCGATTAACAAAAGCGACATCGTACTAGGCCTGCTTATTATCACCTCTCGTTACAACTCCTCGATTACTTCTATCAATATAAATGTGTTTACGTTTACCAACTATAACTCTACACAACTTTATAACACTGGATTATTTTCCACAGATTATAATATTGACTATGATCTAATCGTAAATAATTACAAAAGAAATTACGGAAGTGAAATGTGTTGCCAGCTTAAAGATTCCAAATTTCCCTGGGATCAAGAGACGGCAGTTAGTAAGTGGGTAAATTTAATTGACTGTCACCCATAAGTGATATGTCGCGGCTACTAACTTCGACTGTGGACTCGCTGTGTTTACTTCATCAACGATATTTAGCTGCCAATCACATGTATCTTTGGCATATGCATTCATGATGCCAAAATCTCATTGACTGTTCATACAAATGATATCACTTTCTTGAAAATTCTTTACTTTTGCATTCAACAAACCTTTCATAACTTAGTGCTGGTAAATACCAGTTTACTCTTCTGTATCAGCAAATACCTCTATTAGCTGTTAGTTGGTATTATCTTATGCCAATCAACCTCAATGTCAAGGCAAGGGCGAGTCCACTAGTCGAAATACAATCGTAGGAAGTCGAACCAGAAAGTCAGAAGTTTTTAAATGCACTCCAAACTCCGAAAAAGACTGACACACAGAAATTCTGACAACACAGTATTATGTACAAAAGAGAAGTTTCAACATTGCTACAATACGCAAATCATATCGAATAGGAATGTCAACGAAAATGCAATAGGACCAACTTTGAGAAATACAGAAGCATGAAGAGAGAAAAGTAAGACTAAAACACATACACTTCAAGCAAACAATCTCAAAGCAGATAACCAATTATTTGAAGAAGTAGCAATGTCAAAACCTGAACAATAGATACTTATATTTAACACTACTGAGCCGAATTAATGAACTGTGACGTTACCGCTATATAACCTTAACCGATACTTAGACATATATAACATTCAGTAGACATTAAAATATGTTCCATCGAGAAAATGTATATATTTGAGATATATTTGAGACAAGTATACAGTAATACATCATGGTCTATTTTCCAATAGCTCTGTGTGATCATATCACGCGTTTTTCTCTCACCGCTGGTGTTTTTGGGTGTTGAGCTATTGAAATATAGCCCAGTGGTTCTTTATTTGATAGACAACAGGTTAAACAAGGACACTGTAATATATACAATTCATATTATATCCACCAATTCAGGGATAAAGAAGCTATATTGTCGTAACATTCATTATTTATATATGACACACGAGATAACAACAAGGATGAAGATATGACATCATAGTGATATAGATTATATAAACTTTTAAGTTCCAAATAAAAATTTAGCAAACAGCGATAAATTTTATATACGCATTAACGCTCAAATAATATTAGAGGTTGTGTGAAAAGATAACAGTGATTTACTTGACATAATAATGCCATAACACATACACGTATGTTAGTTCCTCAAAAGAATACCATGTCGTCAAAATAAACAACCAATACAGAAGTAATTCCTTGGAAATGTATTTGAAGTAACGCGTGAGATATTCGGTGCATATTTAATTCCATTATGAACATTAATGTGTAACTATAACAGCTACAAATATATTATTATCCATACTCAGAGTGAAGATATTGTAATACCAATGTGACGATAAGCTGGAGAGTATGCGTGTGCGTTCGATCTAATTCTATCAAATTGTGATGGCATTATTTTATCAAGGTCGAAACAATTTGCATGAGAGCCCTTAATTTACGTAATACATTCTGCTTAACAAGCATCATATCGACTAGATATAATTATCTCAGATCTATATACTATCGACAGTCAAAATTGGGAGTAAGAAGTCTACGGTAGAAAGTTTTTTTAATCTTGATGCCCGTTGTTATGTGTTATTTAAGAGTGTCTATATGTTAATCTATAGTGTTAAAGATAGTATATAGGTCTGTGGCATCACGTGGTGTTATCGTTAGAGTTTGCGGTTGCCCATTGGTAGTCCGTGCATCTTGCTTAAGCTGCATTCCAGGAAAAAGGAAAACATTTTGCGTTTAACGAAAATGTCACACAACATGAAATATTTAAATATGTGATCGTTTATGAAAGCTATACTAATTGTAAATTAGGTATGATTGACATTTATTAGGAAATAAATCCTAAATATATTTCAGTTTTCTTCTGAAGCAGTAAGCTAGTTACCCAATTTATGTTATGTTATGGTTATTATTTCGCGGGGTAATTTATTTTTGTAAGTAAAGATTTGCATTATTGACAAGATTATGTACATTTAAAGAGCATGCAATTAAAATACAGCATATTCCTCAAAGTTGGTTATTTGTTAATTAATAATACAAACCATTAAAAACAATGAAAATAATAATAATAAATGAAAACTAAATAATATGGCTAAGTGTGTTTATGAAACTACGAAAATAAATAAAAGGATTTTAAATCAGGACGTGTTTTGGGTTAATTTAGTTTAAATAAACATAAGTGATTGCAATTTAGAATTTGGTTTTTGTTCCGAAATTATTAGTAGTAACGTTAGTGCGTTAAGTGATTTCTTTTGTATTGAAACAATCTCAAGTCTTACCATCATCATTCTCCCTATCCACCTTGAGGGACTTAATTCTCTTCTTGACATCGTCAATCGACTCTTGCGAGGATTTCTCGTTCGTTATCAAGCTGTCACTTGCCGATTTATCATCTGGTTTTTAAGGGAAGAAAATAAAACAAAAATGAAAATAAGTGAAACAAATAAAATATAACTAAACGAAACGATTTTGGTGTTTATGATGTTGATGTATTTTGAAACGACGTAGAAGCTATTTATGGTAGGAGTGAAATGTTTTCGAGAACAGAGTAGAAACCTGAACCCTGTTTTATTCAAATTTAAACAAAGGTAAAATGCTAAATTATTACTTAGTAAATTTGCCACACGTAAGTTATAAGAATGTGGCAAGTTATGAAATTAATCAAATATGATGACTGACACTCGGACATTTAATAATGATATAGATTTTTAATGAATTAACTTGATGCTTCGAATAATCATTCACCAAAAACTACAAGTCAAAATTGTGTCGTTCTATTAACATTATTTGAAAGGGTGCCTCAGGGTTCTACTCTAGGTCCGTTCTTGTTCATGGTAATGAAACGTCATAAATATTCAGGCGAGCATACCCTGGGAGTCGTCAACGCTCTGCGCGCGGCCGGCGGCGGCGTCGGCCTCGTTGGCCTGGCAGATCAGCGACAGGCGGTAGAAGTAGTTCCGCCAGAAGTTCTCCTCCGTGATGCTGGAATGGTGTATACCGTAGAGTTAGCTTAGTTTAAGGTTGAATTATTGGATGCCACCCACTGGAGACTTTATCGTACAAGAGGACCACAAACATTAAACTTAGTATAGCCTGACCAGGAACATAAAAACCCTGGCATAGAGGCGCGTCAATTGCATTTGATAGTGCAACACTGAGTACAGTCGTACCTGTGTTAATTTAATAGGCTAACTTTATGTATAGGATTCAAGATTACGGGCTAATTTGATATTTTCATAAATTAACGAAAAAATATTATTATAGATAACCTGGTTTAAATAAATGAAATGAAACCATCAATCGAGCTAGTAGGATTTATTTTATTATTCATCAATAATCAAATTCAGAACTTGAATATTCAACAACAATGTCTGCTCATGAACGCTTCAAACTCGGTACTTCTTTCCCAATTCCATAAAATTCAACACTTAGAAAGTGACAAAAATCTTTAAAATAGGTAGTTGAAACAAACCACAGCTAATTTTCATAGTGGACTGTACTATACGATAAACATGTCAGTCAATTTGACAACCTTTGTCGGAAACATTATTCAATGAAAATATTGTCCGAACCCTTAGTATTTCTCTTCGACAAATACTTTAACACATTGTGAACCACTTTTCTTTCACGACTATAAAAAGTTTTTAGCAATTTAATTCAGAAAATCAATTGCACACATTTAAAATAAAGTTTGTTTACACTTTGACAGCAATAGACTGACATGCAAGGTGACATGTCAATGAAGTTTTCAGTTACTGTTGCCATTAAAAGAAATTAGTACCATTAATTTTCCGCAACATGGCGAGGGTTTTTATGTTCCTGGTCAGGCTATATTTATTTATTTCAAGCTTATATGCACATAGAGCATTGTACATAAGACGGACTTAAATTTCCCTTTATCTACAAGACAATTATCTAGTAAACGTATTAGTACGTAGTTCTTAGGCCAGTAGAATTAGATTTTAAATCGGAAATAATTCCTACAAAAGATTTTATTGCTTTAATGGCTTCATTGGTTGCTCATTAAGACTCTCCTAGGTTTTCGACTTCAACGGAGTTGTGCTTAAGTCAGGAAGACCACTTTTCGATAGGGTAAGTCCTTTACACGGTATAACCGGAAAAACGAAAAAGCGCCCCTTTCGGGAGCCCCCACCACTTAAGCACAACTCCGTCGAAGTCGAAAACCTAGGAGAGTCTTTATGTACAACTAATGAAGCCATTAAAGCACTAAAATCTTTAGTAGGAATTATTTCCGATTCAATTCTTTTGGTGTTTAATTCTACTGGCCTATCTGGAAGCCACAAGTTTGTGATAGATTAACGCCATCCAAATAGCAAATAAAGATTTTCACGAAACCACTAATGAAGTAATTGAATTACAGTTGAAAATGTTAGAAAGCTACTGTATTCTAATGTGAGTCTACATACTTGGTAAACAAGACTTGGTAGACAGACAGTACAGTCGAAAGCACATCTCCTTTTATTGCAAAATGTCCCCTATAACAAGTACATAAACAAAACTTACACTTTTGGCACGAGATCGAAGCGCATCTTCTCGAGGTTGGGATCCTCGGTCATGATGGCGACGGCCACCGGGTACATCTTGTCGTAGTCGAAGTCGAACTCCACGCCGGCGGGGGGCGCGCGCACGAAGTTCCGTCGATCCTGGAAGAGAGTAATTTGTATTGTACATGTGGGATATGATGCTCAACCACAATAAGGAAGCTAGATGTTAGTCATTAGTTTGAAGTGGCGTCGCCACGCCTCTCCCCCCGGAAGAACCGGAGGTGGATGACGTCAGGATGAGCTCAGCAGTCTGTGCGTGATGAGCTTTACAAGTGCCAGTGTGCTCAAGTCTGCGGTGAGTCGAGACGAGCAGGTTGCGGTGCTCTATCCACGGTGAGTCGGGATAGTGAGCGGAGGCGTCTTCGATGGTCGGGCGTGGAGCTGGGCCAAGGCTGTACCCGTGACCAGTGAAATGACGGTTGCTTGCTGCCGAGGAACCAGGAAGGTCGGTTGCGATCTGCGGATGGTCCCTGAAGGCTGGATGCTGGCTTGTTGAAGACTGGAGCTGATGACGGAGTGGCGGAGATGGTGAGGATGGCGGAGGCTGATGCCGAAGATGGTGGTGTTGGAAGGTCACGTTCCAATCACGTCGGGGTCACCAATGTGGGATATGATGCTCAACCACAATAAGGAAGCTAGATGTTAGTCATTAGTTTGAAGTGGCGTCGCCACATACAAATGACTTATACTCGTATTCTCGCCAAGTGCTACACCTAACTATGCTTGTATTAGGGGTGGGTTCACCACAATAGGCGACAGGCATCGAACTACAGATCCTTAAATCGGCAGTCCAACACTTGACACCACTGGGCTTTTGTTCCATAAAGTCCTAAGAACTACAAAACAGGCTAGCGAGTCGTTGTCCGATGGAGAAAGAGAACTTGTTGCACACTCTAATCAAATCACAATCAAGAGCACTGTGAAAGATCACCGCCTCGAATAATGGACAATTGATAACGGCGTAGAGCTACAGTAAAAAATATTAGTGATAGACGCTACTAGAGTTGTGACAAATCTAGAAGCCAATAAATGAAAGTATACTTACAGTGGACAGAGACAGACATTCCTCCTTCAGGGCGGGCTCGTTGGGAGCGCCAACCCAGGGCGCGACGCTGGCGCCGCCGCCGCGCCCGTCCTGCCCCTTGATGAACGCGTCCTGCTCACGGTTGAACTCGCCCAGGATGCTCTGCAGAAGAAACAGATGCCGTTAGCCACCAATCCTATCATTCGATCGTTCGTTTCAACCAAAAGATGTTGCTGAACTAAGCTCTTCCTCACGGATTTCCAATCCCATATGTATAATTAGGTATCTAATGGACTGTGAAAATAAATTAACTTAACAATCATCAGTTACAAGATACATAAACATGAGTCTGGCGTTACATATTCATAGGGTAATAGACGAAATTCTGTGTGTATCTTGGTCCTTTGCACTTCCTTATTATACTGCCCAAAACTGGAAATAACCCAAAGCGATCCACTCGTCTTGTTTTATCAGTTCGGAATTTTTCAGAGCACTAAAATTATTATATGTAATATGCGAGTAAATACTTTAATTACGAGTACTACTGCAGTAGTATAATGATCTTGAAAACGTAAACTTTTTCCATACCTATCGTTTATCATCTCGACGATATTATATTCATTTGATCGCACGACAACGACAGACACACGCGCGCCTTGATCTCATCTTCATGATGTGTGTAGATGTGAAAAAAAGTGATGGAGCAGACGTTGAAACAGTTAAGAAAAACGATGAAGATAATAATAAAGATGGAGAAGACAAAAAAGATAAATTGTACGTGGCGATCGGAGAAATGGGACTGTGGCAAGGCCTGTTAATTTTCTCTTTGGCTGTGCCCTGCAAAATTTCAGCGGCTTGGCAAATGACGGCAATAATATTTTTGGCGCCGAAGACACAATACAGGTGTTTGATGAGACTGAATTCCACTGAAGATATAGTAATAAACGAATGTTACAGCGATTGCGTCGAATACTCGTATATTACGAATTTCGATGGTTCGATCATTACTGAGTTTGGTTTGATTTGCGATAAAGCGTGGTTAGCGAATTTGGCACAGACGATGTTTATGTTTGGTGTGCTAGTGGGGAGCATGTCTTTTGGATTCATTGCCGACAGGTAAATACGTTTATTTTTATTTCGAATGTATTTAGAAGATTTAGTGACAATATAAGGACCTGTTTCGATAATGGCATACGCGTGTCATTATTATCGTTCGCTAATGCTAAATACACTCTTTAAACTTAAGAAGAGCTTAGTGCCGTGCACGGTAAAACCACAGCAAGATAAGAAAGAATTAGGTTGACACGACATAATTAGACGGTTGTAAATGAGCATTATGACCTTACAAAAAAAACTAAAATAAAATAATTAGATTCAATGCCAAAGACTGTATCGTAAAAATTCCCATAAATCAATGTTTTCTTAATGATTCGCATAGATATAACATAAAAGCTTTCATTCTTAATAATAGCACAATGAAGACCATTGAAGAGTATTTTAATTACAAATCTCTTAATCCAGCAGTCTTAATAATCTCAGTGAGTGCAATGATTGCAGCCATTAAGATTAAAATAATAAGCTGTTCTTTGCATAAGTGGCATTGTCTGGGAAGAGTCTGTCTGATAATTTAGATACTAAACAAATGGTTGTTTATTCAGGAGTAATTAAGATTATGGAAACTGAGATAAGTAAATTGAGTCAACAAGGGAACGTAGTAATTTGTGCAAATAAATACCAACTATGTGAAAGGATGTTGTACGTACTAACGACAGCACATTCGACTTATATTTCTATTGTAAATCACCCTATCATAAATACATTAGATGTCAGTATTAACCATGAAGCGCTGTTAGAAGTTATGAATCATTGAAACGCTGACCTGTTCATAAATCGACCCAAAATGAGAGTACCGTGCCGTGACAGATGAGCTTATCTACTACCCTAGTCACAAAAGTATGACGAAAGTTAGGTTTAATCAGAAATAGATTAATGCCACAACAAGATTATATTGTTTCGTCCATGTTATCCTCACATAACCCTTTTATCGAAGGATAATATAAACATCTTTTACGAGATTGTCTGACGAAAACCAATATCTTTATATCATAGACATCGGCAAAATAGATATATTCTATTTTTTTACAGATATGGCAGAAGGAAAGCTCTACTCATCGCCGCTCTGATGCAGTTAGTTCTCAGTTTAGTGGTATCATTAAGTCCTGAGTTCTGGACCCTCATCATCATTAGATTCTTACTGGGAACCTGCTCCGCAGGTCTCATGGTGGTCTCCTTCGTTATCATGATCGAAATCACTGGACCCAAATGGAGAGAGTTAACGAGTGCTTTATTCCATATCCCATCGGCCATAGGAGAGATGGTGATGCCAGCCTTTGCATATTATTTGAGGTCGTGGACGGCGTTTTCTATCGGTGTGGGCGTGCCGAATGTAATTTTCCTTCTGTTCTTTCTCATCCCCGAATCACCAAGATGGCTCATTTCGGTGGGAAAGTTGGAGGAAGCTAGTAAGGTTATGGAGCGTGCTGCAAAACGGTTGGTAATTGATTTTTAAATGTTATTATTAAAAAAAAAAAACAGAAATTGCATTGGCCTAATTTTGAGTAATTTTCAGGAACAAAATGGCCCCGATGAACTATTTAGAAGTAGCTCAGACCATTGCAGAAGAATCAAAGATTGCCTCCACAAAAGAAAAACAGTCCACAGTATCATACATAGACCTGCTGACACACCCCAGTCTTCGAGTGAAGAATCTGCTGTGCTGTGTCGCCTGGTTCGTCATGGGGATAGTCTACTATGGAGGCAAGCAGTATATTGGGCAGACTGGTTCCAATGTATTTATTTTGATGGCCTTAGCCGGAGCATTGCAGGTTCGTTGAACAATATTACTTTTATCAATTCGACGGGCTATGTCGGTCACTTTGGTTTTCCTGCGGATCTACTCATTTCTGATCCGATCACGCAACGAAACTCCGAGAATATCACGCTCCATTGCCGTTTGGGTGACCTTGATGCTTCTAAATGAGACCTATAGCACAAAATATAACAGAAGGTAAACTCCATACCAAGCGCGCTCGTGCCACGCACACATAGACACCGCTCACGTACGCGTTATCAAGACTGTCTTGGACGAATGCGAGGCGCGACTGCGTTCGCTTGAGTGACGCTGCTCACGCGTTTGTGAAATTATTATGTTTGTGCGAAAATGAGTGAACAACAAAAAAGGGGTAATATAACATTTGTTAAGTAGACGGTTGCTTACACTAAACATTAAAAACTAAATTTTCGTTGTTTAACTACCAGTTGATTCCGGGAGGTAAGTAAGGTATTTATTTGTATTTCAATTAACGTTGATAAATTGAAATCCAACTCAATTATTAGGAATATCGAATTGTTTTAAAGAGGTTTTAGGAATTATTGGATAATAGTGCCAACCACTCGACTACATACTACTTCCTTCTTGTGTATTTGTTTAGGAACTATTACTTACTATCATAACGAAATAAACGCAACATATGACAAGACAACCCTGCCCTAGCGCGACGGTCGAGCGTGCAAGCGAGCGAGGTATGCAAAGCGAGGTACATACATGAGTTTACCTTCTGTTATATTTTGTGCCTATAGTGAGCGCCCACGTCTTAGATCCGTATGCCATCACTGGCAACACACACTGGTATCTCTATAATTTCTTGTTTCACTAACACTATTTAATCATTGCAGGTACCAGGCCAGCTCATATCGGGATACTTGCTGAAGCGCATGGGTCGCCGTAAGTCTGCTATCGGGTTCTTGTTCATCTGCGGCGTGTGCAACGGTCTCCTGGCGATGCCAGACGACTGGTTCTACTTGAAGATTGTGACTGGCACGGTGGCCGTCAGTGCAGCGGCGGGCGCATTTACCATAATGTGAGTTTTGTGTGTATGAATTAATATTTAAATCTTCATCAACTCTACTATCAAATGTAACGTAAGGCATTCTTCAGTGTTTATAATTATTACAAAGATTATGTACACTGTTCATTCATAATTGAAAGCTCAAACAGTACGATCTTCTGACCAGCAGCATATGCAAGATCCAATGTATAATACCTTAGATCAGTGTTTTCAACCTTTTTGGTGACACGACCCCCCTAGTAGGAAAAATATTTTGCGACCCCCCGATTTGCAATTGATGCCTCCGACTGCATTTGAGAACACTATCATAGTTCTGTCAAAGACTCGCTACCGATAAGTATAAGTTGTCTTGTTTCTATCTTTTTTGATCATTTTCACAAAGTTTTTTACTGAAGTACTTTTTATGACCTCCCAGCGCGGTTTGAAACACAGGTTGAAACACGCTGCCTTAGATTATACTTGTCATACTTATTTATAAAAGATCAAAACATGATGTTTAATTAATAATTATAATGTCTTCTCGCTCTTTTTCGACCCTTGACTTCGGTTTATTACCACACTTAGGAAGGAAGATTCTCATGTTCCCTAAGTGGTTAAAAATTATATCTTCCTATGGTTTCCAGTTACACATTCACATCGGAGCTGTTCCCGACGGTAGCCCGCAACATGGCGGTCGGCGCTTCCTCCACCACCTCAAGACTTGGCTCCATGCTGGCGCCCTTCGTCGCTGGGATGGCACAGGGCGCGTGGGTCCCACCGCTGGTCTTCGCGACCGCCCCACTACTGGCCATAGTGGCCTGCTGCTGCTTACCCGAGACTAAGGGGAGGAAGCTGGCAGATTCGATAGACTTGGATGTTAAATAGTAAAGATTAAAAGTGTAAATAAATGTATTTTTCTAAATCCTGTTTTTTTAGTGTATGAGTGTAACAATGGCTTTATTGAACTAAGTTTTTCTAAGCTTACATTGTGGTAGTTCACAGTATATTTCTTAACTTGCAAAACACAATGCATAAAGCTATTAAAAGTTTTTTGCCAAACAAGAAAGTAGTCGTTAGCTTAATAACTTTACAGTTAACACTGGATAAGCTGAGAACAGAAAAATCTGAAAAATTTTCCTTTGTTCGAAACTTTAATAAGCGCTAATGTCTTTCTTTTCCGAGCTAAAAAGCAAAGCGGTAAAATTAGTACCTATTATTAACAAAGAATTCCAATATAGATTTCCAAAATCTGAATGATTCAATGTAGTGTGGCAGCATAGAGCTATAAAGGATAGAGAAGTTATCGTAAGTACAATTCTTAATCCATTTTGGAAATAATTAAAACCAAAGTTCGCTGCGGCTGCTGTATTACTTGTTTCGTTTAGCTTAAAATGATCGCTTACTTGTAAAATGTAAAATGTCAAAGTCACACTAAAGTAGGCATGCAATACGTTTCTGTTAAATGGAGCGAGTATTCGGATGGCGAAATCTAGTGCGTTAGATATTAGATCGAAGTTTGGATTTCCAAAATGGAGGTCAACGATGCTGCTGATGAACACGGCGAGGTTCCAGAGGGCTCTCAAATTAATGGAGGAAGTGGGAGGCCGCACCATTAGCGAATATGTAGGTCAGATAACAGAATGGCTTATGCGCTTGGAAACATAGCTGTAGGTAATGTTCTGTGGACTATTATGGCATCTAAAAATCTTAAAACATATCTTTCTAAAACAAAATTTAAATAAGCATCATCATCAGGTCATTCAGTCTCCACTGCAGGAGCAAGACCCTCTCTAATTTACCAGAGGCAAATGGAGGACTTGGCCTACACACCCCCCACGCTGGCCAGACGGTTTGGGTTGGGGATATAAATAAGCATGAAATTACTTAATTACCAACTTATAATTTTAGGATTCTTTTCCTTATTCAACCCTAAAAAATATTAAAGGAAATGAAACCCAAACAACAAACAAAGTATAACCTATCTTCTTATTGCTTGCTAAAAATATTCAACCTCTAAAATTCACACGAGATCAACAAAAGTGAACTGAATTATGTGCTGGTCCAGATGAATTACTTGACTTATGGTCCTATGTCCCCTAGACGGGGCAGAGGGCGTCCACAACAGTCCTCCATCGCTGGTCCAGATGACGCGTTTTTATTCGCGCGATATTTAGATTCTAGAATAGAGTATCTCAATATCGCGCGATTTGAAACGCGTGAGTTAAAACGTGTCATCTGGCCCAGCTATTACAGTCAGCGTCAAATAGTTCGTGACACCCAAGTGGCCAAAAAGTTCACAACACAATCGTGTTGTGAAGTGTTGCGAACTTTTTGGATAATTTGGGTGTCACGAACTACATATTTGACGCTGAGTATACAAAGAATCATATTAATTCATAATCTGTAGATTCAAAGATTCAAAGATTATTTATTCACCGAGATAATGTGGTACAATAAAATATGTGGTCTTAAATTAAAAAGAGGTGCAGCTTATCTCACCAGCGTAGCTGGCATGTGAATTTGTGCATAAAAAATCATTATTATAAATTACAATTACAATTATAATTATTATATAGCTATGTAATTATTATATAGAGATCTGAACTCGAATTTAGAAAATATATGAAATCAAAGTTTTAAATTCCAGAGTGTACATAGAGCAGGATATGCTCGGAGATTCCAATGATACTGAGCTTTAGTTTGAGAAAGTCCTCAAACTAAAAGCTTTCAGTAGAATGCCTCTTAGCAAAATAGGTCACCAGCGAATTAGGACACTTTGCTCAAGCCAGACAAAGACGAAGCTCTGTTCGCAGAGTGAGACGGCTATATCGATTTGAATAAGTCAGGAGATCTGTGATTTATGGTGGGTAGTTTTCTTGAAGTAGGCGCTTGGTCATAAGTTGTGTGATTTGTCAAGGAAGTAGAATTCAGTAAAGAGTTGATAAAATATGGAAGATATCTGATTCATCTTCAAATATTGTGAAGTATACGAGTAATAGCGTAATTTATACTGATCGTAATAGATTGATCGTTAATCTTGTTTTAAAACAGGCTAAAAATGGTTCCCGTTTATCGGCATTTATTACCCAGAAGGCAAAAAAAAACTAAAAATATAAGAATACAAAGATAGGAGTAAGAGGATTCTTCTTCTTCTTATTCGTTTCGCTCTCTTAGTCACGTTGAGGCGTTATTCACATCGGTTGTGGTGGCGGATACAACTCTCCGCGCGATCTCCCGCCATCTCTCTCTGTTGGCAGACTGTCTGGTGCAGTCACATATGCCATCTCCATCTGCCGATTTCACTTGATCGGTCCAGATAATAGGATTACTTCCATTTACATTTTATTTATTATTCAACGATATTAGGAAATGCTTCAGTACTGCTGCCCGACAGGATTACGAATAAATATTTATTCCCAGAAAAAATCCTGGAAAAAACTGCCTCATCAAAGATTCCTTTGGCCGATCCCTTTAGTGCTACGTGTCTCGTTGAGCTCAAAAGGCCGCTGTACAATATTCACAAAGGCGGCAAGTTTTTTGGTGTGCTCATTAAATTAGGTCTATGTATTCAGCTTGCTGACTTATGGTTTTTGATGAAGAGTCGAGGGTTAGGCAGGCAAGCAGCGGGCTTTTAAAGGGGTATAATTTCACTATACGGCATTATATTTTAATCTACGAATACCTATACTGGTATCATAAAGAGGAAATATTTGATTGTTTGTTTGTTTGAATTTAATAGGTTCCGAAACTATTGGACCGATTTGAAAAATCTTTCATCCATTGTTTCATCCTGCATCAAGAAATATCTTGAGCAGCCTGTTCTTAATAATGATCTGGTGAAGGACGATGAAAGTTAGCTGTATGGTTACGGATTATAATAGGAATACTATTTAGATACTTATATCCAGAATATAGTCACACATGGAGCCATGTTTAGTAAAAATATACAACGATTAGATTTAAAAAAAGACCCTATTATTCCGCCCACTCGTTGCGATAGGCATCAACGTGCGTAAATAAACGACTTATTTTTGTAACTCTACCTGATTAAAATCTAATTGTCTCGTATTATAAAGGTTCATATTATGATACATAATAAATAATAATAATAACTGATTGCTTTAAATATCCAAATTCCACTAACAACAAGCTTGAATATTTCAAGCCTAAATCTGAAGGTTTCATAGTTCCGAATATTCGTCAGAAATAAGTAATTTTGAGTACCAAGAAAGGGTATGATTTCTAGCAGTCTCCAAAAGCCAATAACGTAAATGACTCGGCACCCTTTGACATCACCCTTTGGCGACCCAGTTTCTTCTGAAATTGAAATTTTGCTTAATTTCTTCATTAGCCAGACCGGCAGATTAAAAGACCAGAGTTCCTTTTCTTTATAACGAAAATTCCTTTCACATTCCTGTAACTCAAAGGACGGATAGATGGATGTATCATTACTATACATTACAGATTACCCTCTAAATATCTGGGAGTATAACCCCAGCATCACACAAAATGTAATAATCGCAGTGCAACCACCTTGCTGACTATGAACAACCTTTGCAGCAAAATATTAAAAAAATATATATATTTCTAGCGTTGTCTTTGAACTCTCTATCGTTACTATGAGTACTGAAATACGCAGTTAAATATGGGCTGTTTCCACTGAAGCTATGATTTCATGGTTCAATTATTTAGCACCATAATAAAACCGTTCAGTTTTCAGAACGCGTTTACCACCACCATTCGCCGACATCGACAGAGCACACGGAAGTGCGACGGCCAAGTTTAGATAGCAAAGAGGCGACACATTTATTTATTGAAACTTTTGCACATAAAAGTGATGTACAGTGGCGAAGTTAATGCCGGGTGGCATCCTCTACCAGTCAACCACGTCAAATATTTAATAGCTATGGTGAAATACGACCCATGTCGGGTCACTTTCAATTTCCCTCCAATCATACACAAATGTATGATAGGAACCTGCTAATGGAAGATGATCGTGTCTATAGTCTGGTCTGTGAGCACGTAGAACTTTGTCCAATGACCCCAAGCTACCCATCCTTATCGCTCGCGCGTAATTATATTGCTGTCGCGACTGTGCGACAGGCACCCGCAGTGAGTGTGCGAGCGTTTAGCTACGTGCTCACAGACCGGGCTTAGTAAAATCTCCTCCAATTACAGGATTTTCAATAAAAAATAAAGCAGTGCAAGACTTATTGCTTCCAAATTTCAACCTTACTAAGCATTATAAATACTTAAAACAAAGTAGCAATTCAAACGCCCACCACCCAGCAATCTTGGCACCTTTTTACATTTTTCGTTTCTGGCGATACATAGGTAAGTAGAGGTACTGTAGGTAATACTTAATTATGGAAAATTGGTATAATTTAACGAATTTAACTTTATAAATAGTTCTCTTTAGGATAATAGCATTAAGTGGGTATATTTGTTATTATTCATGGGCATTTCGAAAACCGCACACGAATTTAAAATGCGTGTTGCTAACGTTGGAATATTCCTGCTCTCTTTAAGTTTTTTTCACGTAAGTCACAGTCGTTATTTGTAACATTTTCATTAAATATTAAAATTATTTAAAATAAATAGGTACGAGACAATGTAGGCAGTTTCTATAATATTATAAAAAAAATCTATTTGTTAGGTATTGATCTGAATTGACACCAAAAGCAATATAAATATGCAACAAAAAATCAAACATAATTGTGAAAAAGTATCTTTAACAAAAATCCACATTGCAGTGTTTGCAACTGATCCCGGAGCGAGCAAACGTGACGTACATAAACAAAAAATACATGGAGTATGGCAGACTGTACATATCCAGATACGGGAGGAAAAGTCCGTACTACATTAACCTGGAAGGAATCATCAAACATACTTGGGCTGACAACATCACGGTAAAAAGCGAGTCACAGACTTGTTCAACTTATAGGAACTTATAATAACTTAGGCTTAATATTTTAAACTATTATGTTGCATTTTTACTATAAAATTATTATTTTTTTATTTATTTACCGTTAAAATAGATATTGTTGCAATAAATCCCGTGAAGTGATAATTTTATAGGAATTTTCTTTTTTAAAGCGCTGTGTCCCAATCAAATGTGTAGACAAAGTCCTTAATTTTCCTCTGGTAGATTGCAGAGGGTTGTGGAAACTAAATGACCTGATGATAATAATGAATCAAATAGACTGGTCTAACATGCTGGTTTGCATGCTTTTATATAAGTAGATTTTGACGAACAAACCATTTTAAGAACACCTTACTGTATTACTCAAGATTGAAGCAAATAAATATATTATTTCATTTCATTTCATAACAGACTATTATTCCTTTCAATAACTACCATCATCAAAGATCACCAAGTCGAACCTTAACTTCGAACCCCTCCTATGTTATTTTTATCGTAGCGGGTCCAATGACAGTTTCTTTAACTGTCCCCTGGGACAAACTCGAACTTTACTGGTTGGGTTTTACTGGCGCTCAAAATATGTATAGATCCTGGCTCCATATGAGTTGCCTCGGTGGGAACAAGAGGTGGAAATATTCCCGTTTTATCTTCATCATATAATAAGCTAGTGATTTCCTGATTAACCGGTTAGTAGTGGCCTGCATCCAAAAATTACAATAGTTAATTTAATTAAGATTGAATACATTCACACAGCTTATGACCGCAGTCTATGGAGGAACACTGTATGTGGTCGCGATCCTCATCAGTGATCCCTCACTGATGAGTACCCCTGAGGAAGAAGAAGTAACAAAAACTGATGCTAATTACCATGTTTGATCGACAGATGCATCTGATATTCTACGAGTACCTGCACAACGAGTACCGGCGGTCTTTCGTGGAGGTCCACATCATGTATTGCAAGATGATGAAAACAGACCCTTACATTGGAGGCATGCTCGCCAAACATGGCGCCCCTTGTCCTGCGCCACCGGTAAATACTCTCTTCTACACCAAGCCATGTCTGACAAAGCTAAGCTATGAACAACTGGAATAAAACTGTCCAACGGTCTCTTCGATTCTTATGTTGAAAAGCGCATGAAAATCTGTTCAGTAGGTTTTGGGTTTATCGTATGCAGACAGACGCGGTGGATGACTTTGTTTTATAATTTATTGACTCATCAACGCCCAGCGTGGCCCAGCTTAAACTTACTGTACAACTTTGAAAGTTAAATTTTCCACAGGTATTCCTTTTAAGTGCCGTGCCGTGCCGTGTGGGGACGGCCATAAAGAATACTCTTCCCCACCGCCAACAGGAGGCGTGTCGTAAGAGGCGACAAAATCCCTGCAGCACCGGACGGGCAGCAGCGTCTGCGTGCGAAACCTTATAAAAAACTGCGATCGCCAACCCGCCTGCCAAGCGTGGCGATTAAGGCAAATCCCCCCCATGGAGAGGAACAAAAAAACACGGCCCCTAGTCCCCGGCGGCCCCACTATCCCGGGCCACGGTAGCGGTCACGGTAACGGTGGGGCGAGGGGTGCTAAGAATCACCGGGTACCGACAGGCTACCAACCCCGACGACCTCTGGCCCTGGCAACATTTAACACTCGCACGCTGCGGACTGACGTGAGGCTCGCCGAACTCGAGGAAGAACTGAGCAGGTTGCGGTGGGATATCGTAGGATTATGCGAAGTCCGAAGAGAGGGGGAGGACACCATAATCCTGAAATCCGGAAACCTGCTCTATTTCCGGGAGGGCGACCAGCAGTCCCAGGGTGGTGTCGGGTTTATCGTCCACAAGTCCCTTGTCAACAACGTGGTCCAGATCGAGAGTGTTTCGGCGAGGGTAGCGTACCTTATACTCAGAATCACCAAACGGTATTCGCTGAAGGTCATACAGGTATACGCACCGACCACGGAACACCCCGACGACGAAGTGGNCAGCGTTCGGGAAGCTTCGCGAAATTCTCACGTCCGAAATACCGCAGTGTCTCAAGTCAAAAGTATTTGACCAGTGTGTGTTGCCAGTGATGGTGTATGGCTCTGAGACGTGGTCGCTTACTATGGGCCTCATAAGAAGGCTCAAGGTCACCCAAAGAGCGATGGAGCGTGCTATGCTCGGAGTTTCCCTGCGTGATCGAATCAGAAATGAGGAGATCCGTAGGAGAACCAGAGTGACTGACATAGCCCGCAGAATCGCTAAAATCAAGTGGCAGTGGGCGGGGCTCATAGCTCGAAGAGAAGATGGCCGCTGGGGCAGAAAAGTTCTTGAGTGGCGACCACGAGCTGGAAGACGTAGCGTGGGCAGGCCTCCCACTAGGTGGACCGACGATCTGGTGAAGGTCGCGGGAAGTACCTGGATGCAAGCAGCGCAGGACCGGTCTTTGTGGAAATCCTTGGGGGAGGCCTTTGTCCAGCAGTGGACGTCTTTCGGCTGAAACGAACGAACGAACGAATTCCTTTTAAGTAGAAAGAAGCGATGCTATATCCTTAGTGGCGCCACTGTCGTTTAAACTTCAGTGTCTTAATTTTTTTCAATTAACTGAAAAAACAAATCAATCCTTATGAACTGACAGCCATAGTTGCTTGTTCGAACAATTAAAGAATATTTTTGTGCTTTTCAGGGAGAATACAAGCTGCAGAATATGACGCTGCAAGGCGATAACTTCCCCAATTTGTTCCCCATCTCCAAGGGCAAGATCGAGGTGGAGCTCACCAACACCAGCTCCACGGAGACCATCCTGAAGGCGTATGCGACGGCGTCTTTCGTGACCAAGGCTAAAAAGAAGATCTAGACCCAGAACGTATCTCGTCGTCTTGATCTCTCTTAAACCTTCTCGTTATCCACCTTATATTATGTACGTACATGCATGTATTTATGTAGGTATATTTTGTATTAATTTGTATTAATATATAATATTATAATATTTTATGTATTATATTAGAATTTGTTTTTTGTATTTGTACTATTTTGCACCGCCTACTTAAATTCTCTGTTTTGTCTAATTTTCTGGTTAGCTGGAAGAGAATGCCACACGGCATTAAGCTCGCCTGTTGTACCACTGTTTTCTATGTGTGCAATAAAGATTTTAAATGCATAAATAAATAAGGCAAAATTAATTCCTCCAACACAACAGCAACCTTACGTTTTCTCACAAAAAATGAAAAATTCCAAAAGAATTTTCATAAAAGATTTTAAATTATTCATGAATTCTATTTTCATTTTATAGATCGTTTATTGATAGCCCTGTTTCTCTGAGACTAAAATTAAATAGTTTATATAATAATAATGTAACACTTCTGGGATCATAAACAGTACAAATTGATTGATGGGGATCTCGATTTTTTTACACAGAAACCAGTCAGGTAATAATATTTCTATTAAGGCGATAGGTGAGGCAAAACTGCAAAAAAGACCTCTCTTTAAATCCCTACTCCTCCTAAATGGATGATCCAAACAAGAAAAAAAAATATGTATGAGATGTATGATATCTGAAACTAAAAAATTGTTGTTCGTTTTTTTTTGTTACAACTTTTAGTTTTGACAGAAAAAATTCTTAACTTTCTTTTAATTTCACCAAATAAATTTCCTACTACTCCTAAACGGCTGAAGCGATTTTAATGATTCTTTCACCAAATGATAGAAAATTTAATTGTCTAAAAAATTGTTGTTCGTTTTTTTAAAAAAATAATGTATTACGTGTCATACAATCAAAATACCCTGTAATTTCCGCACGCGGGCCGCGCGATAGCGGGAGCTCAGTCTTTCACTAGCGTTCGCACGGGGAGGCTGTGTCGCATTTCGGCCCGCTCCGCTCCTTTGTTTTTCTTTAAAGAATTTATAGCGCAGACGGCACACTCGGTACTCATAGTAGTTCGGCGGCTGAATTAGTGATATGAGTACGTCATTTTGAATAAGTATAGGCATTATACAAATTTTAAGATAATATTAATTATATAAAAATAGTACGCAAGATGCTGATTATTTATTTTTTCTAGATTTATTTGTCTGATTTATCTATTTATTTTAAATTTATATAAACTTCGAGACGAGACATATTTTTAATAGGTAATAATAATAAAACAATGCACTTAGGTATAGGAAATCACAAGACAACAAAAAATACCTACAAATAATTATATAAATTCTATAATTAACAGTTACATTAGTGGAAACAATCACATCACTTTTGTGCATTTTGCGTTTCGATTGGTAATTTGCAAGGTACTCCATTGTTCCATTGGTTTTGGATGGTATGAGTCTTTTTATCTCATAGGTCCCCAAAAAAAATTTGAATTATTCCCAGGGAATTTTCGATTCATCCAGCTCAATTGTCTCGTAAGGTAAATTTATACCACCTATTTCGATCCCTGATAATCCTACTTCCTGTTCGGATGTTTGTTACTCTTTCACGCAAAAACTACTGAACGGATTTTGATGAAACTTTACAGTATTATTGTTTATAACCCAGCATAACATATAGGCTTTATGATGATATGTAACAAACTAAATTTCACGCGGATGAAGCCGCGGGCAAAAGCTAGTAATATTATAAAGTATACAGGTGTTTGGAAGAACGTTTAACAAAGAAGAAGAAGAAGTTCGCCCATTCAACCCTAAATTAGCTTTTTAATTATATTTTTGATTTAATTTTTTCCGAAATTTGACCTAAACCTGCTTTTTTTTCTCACGTGTTTTCAACCGACTTTTTATTTGCTATTAATATCCAATATGTCTTTAGTCTAATAATAAAAACATTTTGTATCCAGATAATGATTGGATAGCTAATTACGACGCTACGAGCCGCCAAAGCTTAACAAAAGTACAAAACACGATAAAACACTTAAGAAATTGATTAAAACAATGTGTTAATGGATTGTTTTGAAGATCATTAAAAAACATCTTTAGCTTCTCTTCTTTCCAATAATAATAACTATATCACTTGTAGTAAATTAGATATTGGATTTCGCCAAAACTTCAAAGTTTAGTGAAGAAAATGGAAAGCGTGCGATGTGGAAAGCATTGGGGGAGGCCTTTAAACATCGCCATCTTTTCTGATATTACTGCTTTTCATAGCTTTCAAAATTCAAATCAAAAATAATAACTGCATAGAAAAAAAGGAGTTTTCATTCCGTGATCACAAGCAGACTGGCGGCTGGCACAATCATTTAAATATTTTAAACTACTCTTATATTTTCGGTGCAGTCCTGTTGTCCCCCCTGCTTGGCCCCTGGTATTCAATTATCAATAATATGTTAAATATTGACCAATATTTTGAATACTTGCACAGGAAACGCTTGCGTTTCTACGTGCTCACAGACCGGGCTTAGTAAAATCTCCTCCAATTACAGGATTTTCAATAAAAAATAAAAGCAGTGCAAGACTTATTGCATCCAAATTACAACCTTATTAAGCGATATCTATACTTAAAACAACGTAACAATTTGAAACGCTCACCACCCTTGGAAATCTTGGCACCTTTTTACATTTTCGTTTCTGGCGATACATAAAGCTAGGTAGAGGTGCTGTAGGTAACACTTAATTATGGAAAATTGGTATAATTTAACGAATTTAACTTTATAAATCGTTCAGTTTAGGATAATAGCATTAAGTGGGTATATTTGTTATTATTCATGGGCATTTCGAAAACCGCACACGAATTTAAAATGCGTGTTGCTAGCGTTGGAATATTCCTGCTCTCTTTAAGTTTTTTTCACGTAAGTCACAGTCATTATTTGTAACATTTTCATTTAATATTAATATAACGGATAAAAATTATTTAAAATAAATAGGTACGAGACAATGTAGACAGTTTCTATAAAAACAATATTATAAAAAAATCCATTTGTTAGGTATTGATCTGAATTGACACCAAAAGCAATATAAATATGCAAAAAAAAAAAACAAATATAATTGTGAAAAAGTATCTTTAACAAAAATCCACATTGCAGTGTTTGCAATTGATCCCGGAGCGAGCAAACGTGACGTACATAAACAAAAAATACTTGGAGTATGGCAGACTGTACATATCCAGATACGGGAGGAAAAGTAGGTACTACATGAACCTGGAAGGAATCATCAAACATACTTGGGCTGACAACATCACGGTAAAAAGCGAGTCACAGACTTGTTCAACTTATAGGAATTTTCTTTTTTAAAGCGCTGTGTCCCAATCAAATGTGCAGACCAAGTCCTTAATTTTCCTCTGGTAGATTGCAGAGGGTTGTGGAGACTAAATGACCTGATGATAATAATGAATCAAATAGACTGGTCTTAACAAACTATAATTTATTTCAATAACTACCATCATCGAAGATCACGAAGTCAAACCTTAACTTCGAACTCCTCCTATGTTATTTTGATTAATATCGCAGCGGGTCCAATAACAGTTTTTTAACTGTCCCCTGGGACAAACTCGAACTTTACCGGTTGGGTTTTTACTGGCGCTCAAAATATGTATAGATCCTGGCTCCATAGGAGTTGCCTCGGTGGGAACGAGAGGTGGAAATATTCCTGTTTTATCTTCATCATATAATAAGCTGGTGATTTCCAGATTAACCGGTTAGTAGTGGCCTGCATCCAAAAATTAAAATAGTTAATTTAATTAAGATTGAATACATTCACACAGCTTATGACCGCAGTCTATGGAGGAACACTGTATGTGGTCGCGATCCTCATCAGTGATCCCTCACTGATGACTCCCCCGAGGAAGAAGAAGTAACAAAAACTGTGATGCTATTACCATGTTTGATCGACAGATGCACCTGATATTCTACGAGTACCTGCACAACGAGTACCGGCGGTCCTTCGTGGAGGTCCACAGCATGTTTTGCAAGATGATGAAAACAGACCCTTACATTGGAGGCATGCTCGCCAAACATGGCGCCCCTTGTCCTGCGCCACCGGTAAATACTCTCTTCTACAACAAGCCATGAACAACTGTAATAAAACTGTCCAATGGTCTCTTCGATTCTTATGGTGAAAAGCGCATGAAAATCTGTTCAGTAGGTTTTGGGTTTATCGTATGCAGACAGACGCGGTGGAGGACTTTGTTTTATAATTTACTGACTCATCAACGCCCAGCGTGGCCCAGCTTAAACTTACTGTACAACTTTGAAAGTTAAATTTTCCACAGGTATTCCTTTTAAGTAGAAAGAAGCGATGCTATATCCTTAGCCACTGGCGCCACTGTCGTTTAAACTTCAGTGTCTTAATTTCTTTCTATTAACTCAAAAAACAAATCAATCCTTGTGAACTGACAGCCACAGTTGCTTATTCGAACAATTAAAGAATATTTTTGTGCTTTTCAGGGAGAATACAAACTGCAGAATATGACGCTGCAAGGCGATAACTTCCCCAATTTGTTCCCCATCTCCAAGGCCAAGATCGAGGTGGAGCTCACCAACACCAGCTCCACGGAGACCATCATGAAGGCGTATGCGACGGCGTCTTTCGTGACCAAGACTAAAAAGAAGGTCTAGACCCAGAAGGCAAAATTAATTCCTCCAACACAACAGCAACCTTACGTTTTCTCACAAAAAATTCATTAAAGATTTTCAATTATTCATGAATACTATTTTCATTTTATGGATCGTTTATTGATATCCCTGTTTATGTGAGACTAAAATCAAACATTTTATGATACACTTCTGGGATAATAAACAGTACAAATTGATTGATGGGGATCTCGATTTTTTTTACACAGTAACCAGTCAGGTAATAATATTTCTATTAAGACTATTATAATGTAACAGAAACCCACATTTATGATTGTTACGAGAACCCTGGTTAACCACGTCAACCATAATGAGAAACTGTTGATGAGCACCTTCATGCTGTATAACGTAGAGCTGGCTAGCTGGAACCGCTATGATAGAACTGTCATTTATAATCAAATGTGATGTTGTCTTTAGCTGTGTAATGGCTGTGCCGAACTCTCTATTGTAAATATTCTACGTGTGCTTTGATACCAATATATTTATTATGTTACTACCAACCACTGTGTTTATTGCTCTGTAGCGGACTTAATATATCCCTAACAGAAACCCTTTCCTCATCGTTGACATTTAAAGACCCATAAAAGGATCCCTCCAGACACTTTTACTGTCAGCCATTAAAAGTTGTCTCGCCTTAAAACAACAGTACAGCTGACGCAGGAGCCCTTGGGTAGACCAGCTTTATGGACCCTTAACGCATCTGACTTCATCTGATCGTAAATTGATTGACTTTACGATATCTTTTGTACTTGGAGGTAAAAGTAGCTAGATTTATTGGAAACCAACTTTCCTAAGTCTGTCGCCATAACAACAATGTTAAGTTAGAGGTAAGATAGCCGGTTCCTCTGTGGTTGTGGATTCCGGGTGAACCTCGCTTACACCCTCGGCCTGATCATCACTTTTTATCAGGGGAAATGCAGACCAAGAGTTTCCTCGTTGTGGACAAAAAAAAAATACTTTCGTGTATTATTCATCGTCAGGTAAATACTGCAGGAGCACACCCTAGATTTAAATTTTAGCGAGTCCAGGGAAAGAAATAGACGAATAGATTAAAAAGGCAGACATTCTTATTTCTCATAGTGTGTTTTCCAAGAGTTCCAAGACAGAGCTTAAAATCGGGAACATATGATTGATGAGAAGTTAAAATATTTTTTCAATTGTAATTTTCCGACAATAACCACTGAACCTTCACCATGCCCATGGTCATCCATAAACACCCAAATTAAATCAAACGTCCGATTCAATTATACAATCTGTATCTACGCCACTGCGTCCACGGTTCGTTAGTCCGGCACAATGCTGAATAATTCGCGCGTCCGGCCGCGTCCGGCGGCGTCCGGGCTATCCAGTAATGACGGCATTATGTGTCTCTTGGGGGCTGTGGCGTGGTTAATGTCTTGAGGATTACGTGATGCTGGTGGCTATGTACCATGAGTAAAGTAAGCGTCAGACGTGTTAAGATATCTTTATTTTCACAAATTTGAAGACACACTTGAAGAAGTGCTAGAGATTTTAATAATAACAACTAAAAAACCATAATAGTGAGGATCAGTTATTCGTGAGAACTCGCCAGTGTTGCACTAGAATGTACAGGCAAGAGATGGGAATTATCTGAACTTACATTACGTTGCAAAACAGCTTTTTTGAGGCTAAAATGACTATGGTTTGATTGTTGTATCATCATCTATATTCTGTACAATATACACATTTGAAAGACGACTTGTTTTACTACACACAGTAAATACACTCGAGAAAGTACCAACTGAATGCGGTGAAAAGAGGAGACTTGAACGTAAAGCTAAAATAACGTTAGCCTTTGAAAGATTTGTTTGGAAGTGGTGGGGAGACACCCCCACATAGCCCACTGCCGCCCCGCGGCCGATGGGCATGCATAATGCATTTGCAGTCCAAAAATGGCGCTTCACTAGTTCACAGCAAAAATAAGCTTTATCAGCTATCGAACTCAGATATAAGCTCTATCATCTCTTGGATACTGAATTTATAGAGCCAGAAGAATCAAGAAGATATTTCTGGACACAAATTTTGAAATTAATTCTAGGTATGTGAAAATTGCAAAAATATGGGATCTTCACTACTTCAAAAATAAACGTTATATTACTTTATTTTTTCGCTGGCCTAAAATTGGATATCATGGACGTCCGTAGATGGGTATCGGCCCTCTCTTTGCCTATGTGTGTATCATTATTTATTAGTACAGGCAATTTATAATCATAGAGTAAACCTTACGTTTAAACAGAAGGTGCACCGTTGTCATCAATCGTTTAGTGCCTAACACCTCGCTGGTCCAGGGACGCTTTCCGCGGCAAAGTTAAACAAACGAAGCTTAACGAAGATTTACGATGTCCCCGTTCAGCTAGGAAAATAAATGTAGGGTTTCCATCGGTCATTGTGGAAACTCCGCGTATGTACGAAAGTGAACCTTATGTGTGTAGTTAGGACGATAGACGGTTTAACTGGTCATTTACATACTAAGTCCCACATTCAGTGCTGAATTATTACTTTTGCTTATTTAAATGATGAGCTCGTTAGATGGGCGGGAATGTTGGCGTGATGAAGTATTCATGGTAGAAGGATTTTATGTAAATTAAAAACGGGTTGCTGAAACAATAAGTTTTGGGTCACTAAAATAAAATAGAATTGTGAAGTGACATAACCCTTTTTAATTAAGATTATTGATGTACGCTCAAACAGTAGACTTTCTTCGGAATCAGCAGATAATATTTGTCCCTGGTTCCCATATCTACAACTTCTGTATAGCCAGTATCTACAGCTTTGGCACCTTTAAACCCCACTCAGTGAGGATGAGGTCCTCCTAATCGTTACTTTAATAAAATCTTAAGCTTGTGTTCTATTAAGGGTTTCAATATTGTACAATCCTACAAATGTAGGGAACTATTTTCTTTTTACTTCTGCTGCAGTTATGCTTACTTATTTTCGAAAGATTCGAAACATCTCCAGCACAACATTTTAAAAGCTTTTAAAGCTGCAATGCGTTAACTTCCTCTCTGAAAGACCATTCATTCGGACAAACATGTTATGACATAATGCAGGTTATGCAGGCATATCTGTGCCGTTTGAGTCCAAATATAGAGCGACCTATTTTAAATGCGGGTCAAACTTCGTCCCAATTTGGGCACGGGGAGGTAAACAATGCAATTTGTACTCATGCAACATGCAATTAGGTATATGAATACTGAATAGAATTAAGGATTTAATTTTCAATGAATGTACAGACGACAGGACATCAGATTTTACATTTTCGTTGAAAAATAGCTTCTATTACAACTCCATAAGACCTCACTGTGTTTGGCTTGACGTACCGCTATCTGTACATGCAATTTTGGTCATGGATGTCAATTTAACTCTGAAGTCCAAAGTCCCCAATTTACTCCGTGGTCTGGTGGTTAGCAAAATGGACGCTCTCAGGCGGTAAGAAATATCACTTTATTGAGAGCGTTTGATTTGACCATTTAAAGCATGAATCAACCGGATTTTCTGTCAAGTCTTGAACATAGCCATTAGCCCATTACATGATGAACTCTTTATTGACCACATCATTTTATCATCATCATTTCAGCTACAGGACGTCCACAGCTGAACATAGGCCTCCCCCAATGACTTCCACATCGCACGGTTGGTAGTGGCTTGCATCCAGCGCCTTCCTGCTACCAGGCCTGTTCATCTCCGCGAGTTTACATCGAAAACAAAACACGCACGATAGCCCACCTACAGGATACTATTCGACAAGGCCTCACATACGAGCGAACATTGACTCACGCACGCGTATTCTTGTGTATGATGGAAGAAAATAAAGAAAATGGTGTACTAAATACTGTGCAGTATTTAACTGCCTAAATAATAATAAAAGCACAGAATGTACTTTTTTAAGTTGCCTCAAGACACTGAGAGGTAAATAAGTAGTTAATATTATTCATGATAATTCATGCTAAATCATGTATTTCCTCCGCCATTTTCCGCAGTTTGGCACCTCACGTCACATCATTTTACCGAAGTCAGCCCTTAGCTTCGGCGCAGTGCCGATCACTGACGTTTGTCAACAAAATGGTGCTTGACTCTTGAGACAGGCTAAATTGCACCATATTGTTAATGACATTAAGCATACATTTTTTTAAATACCTTCGCGAAGTAAAACTTCTGTACGTAGTACTTATTATTATTCTGTGCTGCTACTTTTATCAGGTCAGGTCGTCAGTCCACCCTGTGGGTGTGGCATTTTAAATTATATTAGTAGGTAATTTTTGCAATACAAAGCCCGTTTTTTACCCCTCATACAAGCTGAATATGCGTGTGGGTTCACCACAATACTTAGTCCAGCAGCAGTGGTTCGAACTAGCGTTCCTCGAATCTTGATTCGGCCTGTTTGACACACTCACAGTTTGGCTATTGTCGCTTTGATAAATATTAAGTCGATATTCTACAAAACCCCCCACAAAATGGCGTCGCATTATCTTTAACGGGTACCATCAATTAACCGCCACGATCCGCATCGTCGCCGTTTACCGCATATCTTATTATAGCAGATAACAGAGTGCAGTTAAATGTTTAGAAGCCATTAACTGGATTATAGACGCTGCTTTATGTCTCATCTTCGAGAACAGCCACAGCTAAAATTGAGAGAACACTCCATTACGTTAAGCTTCAAACGTCCAACGGATCTGCCCGGTAGTAGCGGACCATTATGCTCAAATTTACGATAGCAGAGGAGACTTTCTTCAATAAGATTCGCTTAATATTCGAAAGCATACACAATTCAAAGAAGAATGTCGTCGTCGAAATACTCATATGCCAATCATTCTAGCGGAAAACGTTCATAGGTTCTGAAGATGAATCTTTTAGAAACAAAACGTAGTTGATAATCCGTCAAAAGTTGAAACAACTTGCAGAATCTATTCACTGAAACTGAACTTTACTATTAAAATTACTGTCCCAAAATAAACTGCTGTGTTCTGGCTGTTTTGTTTAGGGCTGTGGTCCATTTTACTGTCGCTGCTTTATGAATGATTAGCCTTAACTTAATCACCAACTTTGTACGCGTTAATTGTGTTCGCCGTAACCGTCCCTGACAAACGTCAGAACTTGTTAACCTGGAAAAAGAACAGGCTTTGTGAAGAAGAAAACATGTTTTTATGGAAGTAACGCATTTGGGATTGAAATTCTGAAATAAATGAAGACTGAAGGTTTTAATTGGGATTAACATAAATTTTCATCTTGAGTTTTCATTAAAAAAAGTATTTCGAATGAAAAAGTAGTTAGTAAAGATATTGTGCTTACTAGGTCTTGAACTGAGATAAGTTATTAATGACTTCGGCTACTGTTGAGCTTTTAATAATATTGTAAATACTCGTAAATAAAAGCATTTTATTAATTTCTAAAGGATCATTGTAGCTTAGATACATACAAACTTTTAATAACTTTATTGGTCACAAAGTAAAACAGATTTTGCTTATACAAGGCACGTTCGATAGACGGGATACAATTTGGGTTCGCACAAATTAATATGTTACATTAATCATACCTTCTCTAACTTAATAAGAACCCTCACGCTCAATTTCACATTTGTGATTATTAAGACAAAGTAATACCAGAACTAATAGACATATAATATAAACCAATTAATACCAGCTTCAAATTGCCACCGAAGCAGAATCGAAAGCGACATCATCCATTTATTAAACCGACAGGAAGTGTTTTCTACGAAATTGAGCCAATTACAACCCCCATAGTGCGGGCGCGACGGAATTCCGGAAACGCGGCGTCATTCCGTGAATGGAAACGGAAAGGTAGCAGTAAAAGTCGCAAAAAGGTTTAAAATTAAAATCATGTATTCTTTGTATCGTTACTGTAAATAGATAGCCTACATTTTTCCACGAAGCTTTTAAAGCCAGTGGCGGCCATTTTTATCAAAGTGCGCAGTAGCTATAATAAATTCAAACCAAGCTGATTATGATCTATAAAACATCGTCTGCCAGGTTAAGTAATTGCCTAAAAGCATAAACTTGGGCGGAGCACATAGCTCGTGGAGCGATGGCCGTTGGAGAAGAAAAGTTCTCGAGTGGCGACCACGGGCTGGAAGATGTAGCGTGGGTAGGCCTCCTACTAGGTGGACCGACAATCTGGTAAAGGTCGCGGGAAGAACCTGTATGCGGGCAGCGCTGGACCGTTCATTGTGGAAAACCTTAGGGGAGGCCTTTGTCCAACAGTGGACGTCATTTGGCTGAAACGAACGAACGATAAAACGCCCTTTTATTAGGAGACCAGTTTTAGCTTTCTAATCATCAGTCTCCCTCAGCCCACTGCTGGACGGAAGTTTCCCTCAACCCTCGCCACGGAGTCCGATCAGCAACTTATCTCTTCTAACCGCTACCATCACTTTTCAAAAATAGATGATGTTCGCAGTGATTGGTAGCGGTTGGATGGAGAAGATCCATCTTGCCGTTTTGAATTCATCATGGTTATTTTTCATACATACCCATTTTATGGGGTATAAGTATAAAGCTGAAGCTGAAGTATCAAGTCCACCCAAAAGGTGGACCGACGACATCATAAAGGTAGCAGGAAGGCGCTGGACGCAGGGCGCTACCAACCGGGCAACATGGAAAGCATTGGGGGAGGCCTATGTTCTGCAGTGGACGTCCTATGGCTGAGATGATGATGATGAAGTATAAAGCTTTCTCTTCCTCCTCATCATGCCTATGTAAATCACATACCTAATGCGGAGCAATATTGACTAGAAGAGACGTTATTTGGTTGCTCTTCTTTCAAGACGCGTGCGCTTTTTATATATCATCATCATCATCATCATCATCATCACCTCAGCCATAGGACGTCCACTGCTAAGCATAGGCCTCCCCCAATGCTTATATCTAGTTATTATAAAAATCAGTCTCACAGATCAAAAGAAGCAATACCGATTACTTATTATTTTTCCATTACATCGTCATTACTTTTTTCGAGCCTATGCAAATTGGGTATTTGACACCATTCCCCAATAATTCTAAAGCACAACTTTTTTAAAAAGACACTTCTTTCTGGTCTTAAAAATTTGATTAATTTTTAATTACCTGTAAATTAAGATTTTTGGTTGCATTGTAATTCATAAAAGTAGTTTCATTGAGTTGAAAAAATTGTGACGTCACATGCTAGTATTGCCATACAAAATCTATGAGAGAGTCTCGTTTTGACAGTTTTAAAAAGTACGTCAATTGATTGGTGGTGTCAAATACCCTATTGTAACGGGGTATTCCCGGCACTCCCCGGGGAGCGGAAAAATTCCCAACTTTTTCAATTATGTCCGCGAAGGCACTGCGAATGGGGTTCTTAGGGGTCCTTGGATAGAATAAGTACTATTTATTTTATTAAAGAATATGATATTGAAGTGATATAAGCCTTAACATAGTTATTTGCAGGTTGCACTTTTTGTACACATACCCCTGTAAAATTTACTAGTTCTTCAAGCAGAGGATTTTTAGATATTTTATTACGAGCGGGAAATAGTCCCAAAGAAAGAGTGGGAAGCATTAGAAGTTGGTCCCGATTTAACATTACATGGTGATTTTAGTAATATCTTTCATATGGAGGTTTCATTGCCTTACACTAGCCCTCCAGCCATTCGCTAGGCTAAATAGTGGTTATGGTCTAAACCACCCTTTGCCAAGCAGTATGAAACATTTATAGGTTGGTATTACTCATTTTTCATCTTATACAGCTTTTCTTCAGCTATCCACTTTTAATTTAAATTGGTATCATAAATCTGTAAGTGACACTGGCAATAATCCAAGTTAGGGCTAGCTCTTAGCGACTGGCAACTTTGGCCATTTATATCCGTTGTCCGGGCAGCAGGAGTTAGTCACTAGTTAGCGGGCGCCATTTTGTTTTGTTTGAGTTTTCAACTCGTATATAATCTATGAACTTTCCTGTACTCTGTACGCAACATTTTTTTTTTATGCTAGACAAGGCAGGTATTTGACCGCAATCGCACCTGGTGTTAAGTGAGATGCAGTCTAGGATGGTACATTATCTGCCCTGTAAGTGCCTATTCACTCTCGCCTTGAAAACGCCCGGATTATAGTGTTCAGGAAATACAGCACCAGGCAGCGAATTCCAGTCCCTAGCTGTTCGCATTATAAAGGAGTCACGGTAATAATATCATACAGTATTGTAACTTCATATAAACAGACGAAACGAGAACTTTCTTTCGAAATTCAAATCTCGGTATGCGCTCGGTATGCAAAAGTCGGGGGTGTCGCGAATGTGCCGAATGGACGTCGGTGGCCAAGTGTTAAAAATGACAAAACTGATTGAATTTGAGTGACCGTCATTTACGGTCAAATTGTTCAAAAACTAGTCAATTTGTCATTTTCAGTCAGTTTGATTTGAAATGAAAATTATACAGGGTGTTTGGCGCATCGTGTGCCAAAATGATTTGGCGGATAGAATGGGTCATTTCCTATATTTTCAGCCCCCATAACACGTTCCATGTCAGGCGGCTACTTTGTGATGTCGTGAGTGTATACGTTGCCGAGGCGGACATTTTGAACAAAATTTGTAATAATTAATAAACGATCAAAATAATTATTTTCGTCTTTAATTTCAAGAAATCTACATTGAAAAACGATAGAGAAAAGGTTTTTTACATTGCATAAGATAAATATTTTTTACCTGTAGGTATTTAACGTGTTATTCACACAAAAAGGGGCTATAAACACAAATTTCGCAAATCAGTCCGAATAGAGTCAATGCACTAATTTAGGGAATTTGTGAAGTTGTTGTTATTATTTAAACAAGATTAGTATACCGTTTGAATGGGGATAGACTAGAGAAGTTTTGATAAAATCCGAAAATCGCTATACCTTTTAAAAAAAAATTTATAGCCATGTAAACTTAAATGTTCAGTCCATTTTTAACTTTTCGGAAAAGTTCAAAGCTGAATTAAAAAAAAACTAGATGATATTTGCCAGTAAATTTAGATTTGATGCAACCCTATGTCAATGCACGTCAAAACAAAATATTTACTTTGAGGCTACGCTTAGTAGTTTTTTTTTAAATCGAAATTAAATGATGCGATTTGGGTATTTTGGTGAAATTACTAAAAAACTTAATATAAAAGTAGCCGCCTGACATGGAACGTGTTATGGGGGCTGAAAATATAGGAAATGACCCATTCTATCCGCCAAATCATTTTGGCACACGATGCGCCAAACACCCTGTATTGTATTAAACCAGCTTTTGCCCACGACTTCGCTCGCCCGAAATTAACGGAACAGATCATTATGATTATTAAAGTTTCAAAATTATTTACGTAGTTTTAAATAAATTAAATCTNGCCGATGGGGCAGAAAGGTTCTGGAATGGAGGCCGCGTACCGGAAAACGCAGCGTGGGACGTCCACCTACAAGGTGGACCGACGACATCGTAAAGGTAGCAGGGAAGCGCTGGACGCAGACCGCTGCCAATCGATCAACATGGAAAGCATTGGGGGAGGCCTATGTTCAGCAGTGGACATCCTATGGCTGAAATGATGATGATTACAACAGTACCACATCCAAAACAATACAACCTCCTTTTTCGTAAATGCAGTAAAGATAAGAGATCACAAGAAACAAAGCCGGAAAAGTAATTAAGGACCTTATCACACACATAATAAAGACCTCGCTCTTCTAATACGGTCGTTCGTGACTGTGCAGATCAATGCGGGATAAAGGACGTAGCACACTTATCAACCCGGAAAGGGATCGTAACCGTATCAACTCTAGGCGGTCAGTATTCTTTGAATGAAACACCATACCAACTGCAACGCACACTTATCCACACCGTTATGGTGCGTCCAGACTGGGCGAATGGGCTAGCGCGTCAAACTCAACATCCTGCTCACTCAAGACTCAAGAGCAGAGTGAGCAGGATGACCAGCGTGCCGCGCGAGCACGTTCGCCCAGTGTGAACGCACCATAACGTAAACGCCTCGCCTCGCGGTTGACAGCGCACGAAAGGCGATGACAGCTCGCGAAAGGTGATACGGTCTTGATCCCTTTTCCGAGCTGATAAGTCTGCTATAACCTTTAATATACCGTAATCACAGAAAAGTAGGTTCGTATGTACCTCCTGACTGAAATAGATGATCATTCACCCCCAAGGGTTAAAAGCTAAGGTTCGCCGACCTTTTATTGGGGTAAATGCCTCTTCCGTGTTTTTATCACAAACATTTGGGCAAACATTTGCAATGGGATGAGGCAATGACGTAAATAAGCGGATGAAAAAGGTGTTAACGCTTATTTTTAACGCACGAATTTATTTACTTTGGGGGTAACAATGAGAGTGAGTTATTTTTGGAGATGTAAAATATACACATTTGAATTTTTATGAATCTCATCAGAATTATATCGCTTTCTACATTCACATATTTTCAGTATGTTTCGTTATATTGATCTACTTTAATATTATGCGGGCAGCACTGGAACGGTATTTGTGGAAATCCTTAGGGGAGGCCTTTGTTCAGCAGTGGACGTTATTTGGCTGACACGAACTAACGAACGAACTTTAATATTGTAGCAAAATACTTCTTCTCTTCTTGTGGGGACAAGTTACGTCATCAACAGCCCTTTACAGTCCACTGCTAGACTATGAGCCTCCTCCACTATAGTGGAGGGTTTTGCCATAATCTCCACGCTTGGCAGGCGGGTTGGAGATCGCAGTTTAAAAGATTAATGATTTTCAGAGAGCGCTGCTGTCCGTTCTCTGTTTGATGTGTAGTCCCTAAGTCGCCTCTTACGACACCCGTGGGAAGAGTAGGGGTTGGTGACAAATGTATTCTACTCTGCCGTCACCACACAGCTTCACTTAAAAAACAAGTTACGTAAATAACTTATTTAGGAAATAAATCTTCTAATGTCTTCAGCAATTAACCTGGAACTCATATCCACATAAAAAGGTGCCATCAGGCTGTTACGAAACTTGATCATTACCGAATGATAGACGAGCCTATTATACAATACATCAGCGAGCGAGACGAAGGATAACAATATCCGAAAGAGATGAACGATCCGAACGACGTCTTTCTTTCGCACGGAAAAATCGCAGAATTGACTGGTTCAGGCACTGGGAATGCAGAACAGCCAGGTCATAGTAAAATAAGGTCCTGTGCCAATTTTAAGCACAACATTTACCCATCCTTCGAAGGCGACGGAAGAATAAGTGTACCTACTTGTGTTAGCACACACAGTACTGATAAATACTGCATGATTTTTCGTCCAAGATAAACTTGACTGATGGCATTTGCCAGATCGATTGAAATTATTTGGGAATCATGAGAAATAATATGAATCGCGTCATATGTGAAGTAAAAAATATCCCCATAATTCCTAAACTCTAGGACATAGGGCAGACGTGCTCAGGGTGGGGCACCGACGAGATGGTCAGACGCAGTGAGGAATACGGTGAGCGGACCACACAGTTTATGACCGCAGTCTGTGGAGGAACATTAGGATATGTGGTCGCGATCCTCATCAGTGACAGGCAGAAGAGGAAGAAGGCCCCAGGGATATCTCCCTTCACTTAAAAATATATGGGATACCGTACTTTTTGATTTTGTTGCGGCTTGCGTTAAGATTCATGTGAGCATTAAAGCTTATAAAAGGTCCTCAATCATCGCAAATCTCCATAATTAGGCATCATCGCATATTCAGGACAGGACGACAACATTACCGGTTGATAGATGAGCTTAATATACACCAAGATAAGCAGAGGACAATAATACAGGAAAAGTACGCCCCAAATGATGTCTTTTTTCGCGGAAAGATAGGAAAATTGATTGATTTGGGTCACTGAAGATTATGGGTATAGAACAGCCAGGCTATCGTCTCTATTTTAAGATTTTTCTTTGGGTTTTGGAGAGGGTCTTCATATCTCCTGGTAGGTTCCAGGTGGATGCTTTGAGACTAAGGGCAGGGTCCCATACTATTATGTAGTCATATACATCTACAGTCAGTCACATGGTTCATACAGGTTTTACCTGAGAGCTTTTAAGTAAGAACTCATCATTGTAACCTGCTAAGTATCAAGTGCGATTGACGTCACACCCCCACATTATGACACTAAGCTCAAAATAAAATCCAAATGGTGTGGTTGTTCTATTCAGGCTGTGGGCCGCTATGGCGGATTATTATATTCTTATTTATTGGATTACGTGTGGGCTGACCTTTATCTTCTTTATAGATGATGCTGTCTTCGCGTTATACGAGGAATAATGGCCGTGAAATACGCTAAGCTGAAAATACAAAGAGAATCGTGCAAAGGTCGACATTTGCTTTTGTAATAATCTTTTCAGTACATAAAGATTAGAGGTAGAAAAGACAGGTGTTTTGAAACAGAAGGTAAGTTGAAACACCACCGATTTCTCAGAACTTTACCTACCTCTAAATAGAATTAATAATAATTGGATGGAACAGAGTATGGTAAGCTCTGGATGCAGGCCGCTCATTATGGAATCCTTGCTGAAATTATGATGACGATAATGATGATGGTAAGCCATATTATCGAAAGAGCCTACTTCAATTCTTGCGAAATAATGAATTTCTGAGGAACGTAAAATTCACTAGTTTCAAAAATAGGTTCGTTAGTTCGTTAATTTTAACCGAATGACTACTTAGATTCATCATCATCATCATTATTTCAGCCATAGGGTGTCCACTGCTGGACAAAGGCCTCCCCCAAGGATTTCCACAAAGACCGGTACTGCGCCGCCCCCATCCAGGCACCACTCGCGACCTTCACCAGATCGTCGGTCCACCTAGTGGGAGGCCTGGCCACACTACGTCTTCCGAATAGGTTATAAATAATATAATCGACTATGGCAACGAGCTTTCTTTGTCCTTTACACTGAAAACAAACAGCAATCCTATAACACTATCTCCTGTTCAGAAGAGTAATAAACTACCTTCGGAAAAGAAAAGAACTCCAAGTTCTATAAAAACGACAACGCATCTGACATATTTGTTGTTGGAAAATCATCTCTACTACGACGGCATAAGATCCCTCAATGTCAAGCTTGTCGTGCGTCGTGTATTTTGCCGTTGCCAAGCGGATTTACATATCCGTCGGGAGCAACTCATCTCCGATGGTACAGGTTTATTGGTAACCTACTTTGGTATTGATTCCGCGCGCCGTGACGTGTGGCGCTCAACAGGCGGTAGGTTGTGACTCAAATCACGAACACCGAATCCATTTCAGAGATTTTACATAAAAACTGCTGTACAAAGGATTCTTATTACAGTTGAAATAAGAATCTTCAAATCACTTAATTCTCACTCACTTGCTTGAAAATGAAGATATGTATGTAGATTGGAAACATCGTGAAATATATTTACTTATGATTTGTAATGTAGGCAGAAAAAGAAATATGTGTTTCTTTTTCTTCAACCAATCATCAACTCCCTTCCCCACCATACTAATTCCAGCGTAACCATGGTCACCAAAATACGTTCATGGCAGCCAAGCCAATGAATTGAATGTTTTTAATCTTATTCCGGGTTAGGAATTAGGTATTTACCGGGCTTTTACAGCCTATCAGATGAAGAGAAAAATGTCTTCAAAGTGTAAGACAAAGTAGAACTCCGTAGTGTTCTCAAATCTCCAGCGCAAGGAAACCTTTCAAATCACTATCCTAGCGCTGAAAATGAAGGTAGCAATAAAAACTTACGGTCCGCAGAAACAACTGGCGCTACTATTAGTGGGATGTACTTACCTGAAAAGAACAATAAAAACTAGTTAGTTTACATAAACTTTTACTGGGCCCAGAGGCTTAGCATAAGATTCCCAAAGGGAGATAAGGGTGTTTTTGGACGCAGCGGGTGGAGTAGAGGCTGAAAATGTGAATAAATCTAGCTTGAAATTAGTTTTAGCCCATTTACGAATCATTTGCATTCCAATTTGCCTTCTGCTGAAATGTTACGTAATGCTGGATATTTGTCTTGAAGCGTGGGCAGAGCAAAATGATTAGGTTTTAATTGAATTTTACTTTCGACTTGTTTTCGGAAAATATGTTATTGATTCTGGTAAACTAATAATAACCTGTAATAAAGATTCATTGTGTACTATTATGATTTACAATTAAAACGTGTTTAAGCACTTCAAAATTAGTTCAATATCGATAGACGTATTCATGTGTGTTTCTAATTACATTAATTGCTTATCGATATTTTAGATTACAACTTCTTTGCTACTTTTTACCTTTGCCCTGTAGCACACTTTGATGCGCACCAAAGGAGGCAAATATAGCCCGAGTGAAGTCTCCTTGAAGGAAATTGCATCAATGTCCAAGTCACAAGGACTCCGTCGGAAAATAAAACGCCAAGTTGAAGTAGAAAATAAAGAAGCACTCAAGCTCATAATAGAGTTGTAGAGTTGTCGTGATTGACCTGTTTACGTAGGAGACGCTGTTTTATAAAAGAAATATAATTTTAAAAGCACTTTAGTTGAAAGCACCTATATTGTAAGTCAATTTATAGTTTATTTTACAAGTAACTTTATTTTGGTTTTCAAAGAGATGAGCGTAACGGCCAATAAAGATTTTCATTGTCAATCACGTTTCATACTTTACTATAAATAAGTTATCATTCATTTTTCCAACATTGAAAGTTGGATTTCAGATGCTAGGGCGAAGCTATGGGATATGTAAAGTACCTTGGTAAAGATCTACATAATACATAATAATGAATTTAGTTAAAGACCTATCTACACAGGAGCTGCAGTGGCTGGAATGACAGATGGAAATAGTTATAAAGATTTGGAACTGAGAATAATACAAGTTCAATGCCCGTTTTCACCATCAGTCCCTAATTTTTAGTGACCCATATGAAAACAAAATTCCTGTTATGTTACCATAGGGGTCAATTAAAAATTGAAACTGATGGTGAAAACGGGCATAAGTTTTCTACGACTCTATCTGTAACATATGAAATGTTACGTTTCACACAAGGTACATTGAAAAACCTTTGTTGCGCTGGCACGATGTAAATAACAGTATTAATATTATACAGGGAAATACTGTAGCATTGATCGCCCCACTTCCAGCGTAATTTATTAACATGTACACGACATGGATCCAGCGAAATACGAGTGGAAAATGGAAATCGTTACAAGTTGGAACAATATGACTTTATAATGTCGACTTTTGAATCGTTTTCGATAATGGTGCCAACTTAAAAATATTAACAAACCAATATACCAATAACTATGTATAGGCTTATTACTATAGCAATCCCCTATTATGTTTCGAAAGGTCATGTGCATTATTTTTTGATGATATTGCACGACTTCCCATTTAAACCAAATTACACAGGTCTCTAAAAATCTTGATCACACACAATGCTCTCGGCTTTTGCCGGAGAGCCAGGAATCATCTTTTGGACTATGACATAGATTAGATAACCAAACATTTCAAATGGAGAAAGAGATATAGAGACAAAGAGAGTGAAAGCAAGAGGGTTTCAGAACAGATTTCAGATTATTTGCAGGAAGACATAATTTAATTTGCATTTTCTTACCATCAGTCTTCAAGTGTAGATATCCGAGGCTTAACGCCATATCATAAGCATACACACACGAGGTATTTAGCTTATTAGAGCTATGAGTATCGCTCGCTCCGCTTCGCTCAGCTTTATCGAGCCTGGCTTAATGCCGGCCCCGTATGTAAATCGAGTTGATTCTGATGCTTGTTCCGCTACATTGTTTCGTTAAGTGATCTGGATTATGAGGCTTTTCGTTTCATAAACTTTCAATTTAGTTAGTGCTCTATATTCAATGGAATAGATTGATACTGAATCAAATTGACTGATGCAATCACTATTGAAGGAACTCTATCGTTCAATATAAATTTTAGTAGCAAAATAAAAGAACTAAAAAGTTTAAAGATAATTTCATGAAAGCAAAGAAGCCCAGCAAACTCAGCTTCGTTTCAATATCGTGAGTCATGATGACATGACATACTTAGTGAGGCTTTATTGCAATGGGCATTGCAAGAGGGTAGCGCTATTTAATTCAGTTTTCATCTTCATTCATCTATAGCCAGACTGTCCCACATTTGTCGCTCAACCATCGCCCTTAATGTGAAAGCGCACCAACTTTAATCATCTGCGTGCACTAATAAATCTATATCATATAAAGTATAATGTACCAGTTCGTTCGTTCGTTTCAGCCAAATGACGTCCACTGCTGGACAAAGGCCTCCCCCAATGTACCAGTATTCGGAAGAATAACGAGCACAGAACCAGTGATACAACACAGCACGTTAAGCTGATTACGCACCGAGCGCGCCCGATCCCGTGTTGATTGGATCCAGCGGATTATCTGAGCAACTTACAGAGCTGGGAAATGTTAAATAAGCAATATTTGTTGCTGATATCAATGTTTACTGCCTCTGGAATATCAATCAGACTAGCCTACGTAAGCATCTTCCAAAACATAAGAGGAATACAAAAAGAAGACGGTGGAATTTTTGACTACTCAGCTTTCACAAGTCAACTATTCAAGGTTCAAAAAACCAATTAATTTAAGAAAACACGAAACGACAAATCTGCCCCTGATAAGTAGTTAAAAGGGCGCATGTAACATCAAGTCAAAACGGAGATAAAAAAGTTTCAAATAATTTGAATTGATCATTCTTCGCTGTCCTTAAGTTTGACTCATATCCAAAAAAGCTAGATACGCCTTTTTTCCTGTCCAATGAAGCAATCATGTGACAAGCACGATTAGATAAAACATGCTATATGTACACGGTTTTAAGTTAACGGACATCAACTTCATCCTCCCATACTGTAATACTTTCCTACTTCTAATCAATATCCCTATGTAATACTTTACTGCTTCTATTCTAATCAATATCCTCACTGTTACGCAACAGATGGTCCTCCCTGATGCTTACGCATTCATGGCCTCGCCCGATACGCTCCTGCCAGGAATCCCAACTATCAGGAACTGAGCAGCCTCCAGACAATTCATTTCCCATTCAAATGAGGCAAAATTTGGCAGATACTCCGAATAGAGGCAATAAAGACGAACGTTTAAGAATATTAAAATTGCTGTTTTGCCAAGTTTTATGGCAGTTGTAGACATCATTATTTTCAAGTAAAGTATGGAACATGACATGGTACAGAACTTGGCATACACCAGGGATAAGTTCTGTCAATGCAGACTCCGTTAAAAATCCATCCAACCGCCTTAATCAGTTTAATAGAATAGACATGTGTCACATAAATACTATAGAGATGAGGTTGAAATACCGAAGACCCCAAGAACATAGCTTTCAGTGGCTGGAAGAACAAAATGGGAGATCGAGCGCTGTGCTTTGACCATCTTTTGGGGAAGTCCAGAAATGTCGTCATAGATTCTTCTATCATGTGGTTAACAGTTATTAGGGTATCAGTTACTAGGTCATTAGTTGCCCGGTTTGTTGCGCACAAAGCATGACGTAGGCAATTCGTGAATATTAATATCTCCTTCAGCGCTAACGATACAAAATTCCATTTGTACGGATATGCCAACATAATAGTATCGAAAATCCATCAATTCAGATTGCTGGATAATCATGAGCCAGGTATTCGAGGCTTTCTATAGAAGCGTCGCTTTTTAAATCCAGCTCCGTAATTCAAAAAGGTATTATGGAGGATATATTTTGTCAAAGGAAAAAGCTGAGTCAGATTTTTCTGCTTTATTAATTTTGTTAGACGGTGCTTTTAAAAGTTCATAGCCTATTTTAACTTATAAATTTTTAATAAGCTTGATGGAATTTTTAATTTGAGTTGAGCTCTGATCAGGGCTTTTCAATAAAGTATCGATTTCTATTTCTTGAAGTCGCATAGGTACATCTGCTGATTTTAAATCTGTAATGTGGAGACATAACGAAGGTAGGTTTGTTCGTTTCAGTCAAATGACGAGCACTGCTAAAGCCTGGTCCGTGAGCACGTAGAATCCCGTCCAATGACCCCAAGCTGCATACCCACTGCGGGCGCGCGTCACACAGTCGCGACAGCAATATAATTACGCGCGAGCGATAAGGATGGGTAGCTTGGGGTCATTGGACGGGATTCTACGTGCTCACGGACCAGGCTTTAGACAAAGGCCTCCCCTAAGGATTTCCATAACGACCGGTCCTGCGCTGCCCATCATCCAGGTTCTTCCAGCCTCCAGCGACCTTGCAGTGAAGGTAGGTATAGGTACTCGAATAAATATTACATTGATCGAAGACTCAACTTCTGTCGCTATTTTGTAGAATTGCTTACAAAGTTACCGCGAATGTCTATCTTTCCCTGATGAGAAACCTTAATCAATCACACGATGTTCGAAGCTCTTTCTTATTTGTCGACATGTTAAGTATCATCTCGATATTGAACAGCGCAAGGCAGATATTTTTCACGCAAGTTTCATAATGTAAAATAACTCCGAAAATGGATATCTGATAGATGGATAGTTAGATATTTGATACAAATATAGGTCACTCTAGTTTCTTCAAGAGAAAACAAGTCTTATGTAAAAATCTTTTTTAGCTGAATAGTTACTTGATAAGTTTATCTCTATTACTGATTTTATGGTTGAAGGTAAAAAAGTAACACCCAGTTCTCAAAGCATTACCTAGCTACCAAAATGTCGAGAATTCGAGATACATGGAACCTTTTTAGCTCCACTATAAATCGTCTAGTTTTTCTACCCCCTATTGTTAACGGCTCATATCTCCCCCCTTTTGGGGGGGTAATATAGTTCCTGTGGCAGGACGTACCCAGGAAGGAAGTGTTCGGGCGCGACAAAGTGCGCTGTCAGGACTGTTCCGTACATTTATTTCACTGTTTATGTACAGAGAAAAATATATTTTGTTGGCTGAGAAGATCTTTCATCTGTATATCATTCAAAATAACTTATGGTGATTGGTGACATCAATTTTACCGCCACTAGCTAACGGGTCAGCAGAAAAAAATATATTTTTTCATCCAAGGTGAAAATTTAGAAACAAAATCGTCATAGAGCAAGAAAAATAACAAGAAAACTTATCTCTCACATATTTGAATGAGAGTACAATTAAATACCGTAAGTGTTATTTCTTTCCATGAATCAACCACTAACATAAAATATGTTCAGCTAAGCTTTTTGTCAATTTTGTTGCAAAATATACTAGCTCAAAGGTGACTGACTGACGGACATAGTGATCTATCAACGCACAGCCCAAACCCTTGGACGGATCGGGCTGTAATTTAGCATGCAGGTAGATGTTTTGACGTAGGCTTTTTTTTTTTGAAGGGACGCGCGCTTGTAGCTTGAGGAGCTTTTCCAGCTTCACCGGGCAGAGTGGCGAGTACAGAAGGTACTCTAGCCGTTTGGCGATCGTCGGTGCGCGTGCCGACGAGGCCGCTAAGAAAGGATCCGCTAAGAAAGGATTTTACGAAACTCGGGTGGAGTTTCGTAAAATCCTTTCTAAGGGGGTAAAACGGGATCCACGCGTACGAAGTCGCGGGCGGCCGCAAGTAGCACATAATTACGTACTACACAATACGACACAATGTATGTCATCAGTGTATGCTATAATGTATGCCAACGGTGTGTCAGTGTGGTGTACCTTCATATGCCATGGTCTGTATAAAGCTATATGCGAAAACAATTTGCAATGTTAGCTTGAAATGCTCCCCAAGGCACAATGGAACACTCAAGCGTAATGCGCTAGTGAATACTCGTATAGTTCGTGTGCTATATGAGGCGGACTCTGGTAGAGATATGCAAAATTAATTTTCAACTTTTTGATAAGTAGTTTAGATAGAAAAAAAACATTTGAACAACACATTTTTTTAAGATACATTTGATAAAATGGTAGAGCTAGATAGATATCATGCTAGAACTACTCATATTTTATTCGTGAAGTACGGCAATATGACGTCACTCGTCAGTACCTTTATTCAGACTCAATATACATTTTACTAATAAAATAATTTGCAATCCTTTTGACATCAAACATGAATGGTGTCTGCATCTATTTTCAACCGACTTCAAAAAAGGAGGTTCTCAATTCGACCCGTGTTTTTTTTTTTTTTTTTTTTTTTTTTTTTTTTAAAACCGACTCCAAAAAACCTACACTAAAACGTAGAAAAATAATTACTAATTACCTACTTATTTATTAGGACGAATTATTAATATTTATGTAGGTCTACCATGATTGATACTTTTGGAGTCGGTGCAGGCAAACTTTACATGTTTCATAATCTTGGCACCGACTCCAGAAGTATCAATCATGGTAGACCTACATAAATATTAATAATTCGTCCTAATAAATAAGTAGGTAATTAGTAATTATTTTTCTACGTTTTAGTGTAGGTTTTTTGGAGTCGGTTTTATTTTTTTTTATAAAATTTTATCTGGTAGATAGTCAGACAAACAGAAGGAAACATATAAACCTTTCTTTCCGTATTTACGTTGAATCTCCTTTTAAGATTTGCCATCCCATGCTCAAACAAACCAAAAGTCAGTAAACCCGTGGTTTTACGCTGCGACTTCAAGCACTTAGCGTCGTGCCCGTTACGTAACGCCGCGTATTGATCGTCCTCGCCCCCTCCCCGCAGCCCCCGCGCCAGCCGACCAATGGGAGCGCGCGGTTTAATTCTAATTCGATGGCCGCCGACGCGTCCGATTTGTCAGCTAGTTACGTCAAAATACGTCAAAGGTTTGACGCGCGCCCTTTGTGAGGTCAGCCGGTGATTTTTTCGGTCAGAAAGTCAAAGGAGCTGATATTTAAAAAGCCTTGCGCAACTCAGTTGGGGTTGCATGTCAATACCTACATAGGATAGATCTCTAAGAACCAACGATTACATTAAACTTTGGAGAAAGTCATACGAGTTATTAAGTGTATTTGGACTAACATATAGATTAGCACAAGATCATGCTTTTAGTAATACGGTTTGGCAAAATCAATTATTAATTTAATAATGGAATAAGTTTGAAAGTAGTGTGTAATTATGCGAGTTATTAATTATACATTACTGTCAAACTTATTCCAAAAACAATAATAAACTTTTCAACTAATCTTTACTTTTAAAGCGAGATTAATTACAAAATCATATTATAATTATTATTCCATGTTATTAAAAACTGTAACAATTTGTGAAAATAACAAAACCACCAAAATTTAAATAAACGGATCAAAATGTATAATTTCATGGGAACACACAAATCGGTAAATCAGATCCAAAATCCTTTTCTACACTATAGTAATTTCCATTTACTGTTCAGTATTGAAGCACATAATAATAATAGCGTGCTTTCAAAATAATTAGCGCTGTTCTCGCAACCATCTCTCGGTAGGAGTTAATGGATGCCGAGAGCTTTTAAATACATTTCCTCGGATAACAGGAAAACCACAAAGCTTTTCAACTACAGTACTACACCTAACCGCTGTAATTATTACATTTTTAACAATACACGTTGTGGTTATAACGTTTTACGTAGGAAGATTTCCAAAGATGCGGGCTTCGCAGGAAATTCTTGGGGAGGCTCTTGTCCAGTAGTGAACGTCTTTTGGCTGAAACAGGAAAGATTCTACAGGAGCTTTCATAAATCTTGGAGATCTTTTGGATTACTACCATATCTTCATAAGATTCGTTCGTTTGTTTCAGGCAAATCACGTTCACTGCTCAGATCACTATGATCTGAGGTTCACTGGATGGATGTACCTGCGCTGCCCGCATCCCGTGAGATTCATATTCCCATCAAACAACATTTTCTATATTACATTTCACTGCTATACTTGTGTCAAATCAACGACCATGGTACTTGTATGAAGGTCATGATTCCTGTCAACATAAATCTATCCTTATCCCGCTTCCAATCTATGCTTTTCTACGCCGGATTTTCGTCCCAGTTGTGTTTTGATTTGGTTACGAAATAAGTCGTCGACACTGTCTAGCTCGAGCCTCTGAATACTGAATGTGAAATCCTCAGAATCTTATACACTTCTGTTGTGAATTCACCCTTATTACGACTAAATAAGGTTTCATAGAGTTTATCTTTATGTGCCGTCCCTCGTAGGTACTTGTATATTCTAGCACCTCCAATCCTAATATAAATCGGCCCAGCTCAGTCGTGCCCTAAAATAGTTTCATTTAACATTTACAAGGGTTAACCAATTTGTAGTTCCAGTGTAACACGCAACACTTGAAGGTGGCACGTATATGCTCTACGCCCACTTGTGTTTAAAATTATACGGCTACTTTAACCGTGTATTCTACATACAAATAAATTATAATTTGCCTACTGTTAATCTCGCTATGGAAGAGGGGTGTTTAACAACAAAAGAAAAAAAGCAAAAGCTCCAACAACTTGAAGTTTAAAAATTAACGTGACTATTTTTATTTTGTCACCAATAGAGCGGGAGAGGGAGCGGACGAAGAAGCAAGAGAGAAGATGGAAGATGAAAAATAATTTTCAACTCCTTCATACTTAAGTGGTGGAACAGGTGACGAGGACGCTACAAAAGCAATTTGCGCTGCCTGCAATTTGTTACTTACATAGCTATCAATTAATAAATACACAATGATCTTCTGAACGCACAGTGTTTTAAAATCACTTGGAAGCGGACATTTTTTGGTGAATAGATGACATGATTTAACAAGTAAATCTAAGTAAATTCCTAAAAGAAACCCGTGGTCTATCTTCAACAGCTTTCGAGAAAAAAAATTTTTAATTTGGCTTATTTTGTGTGTTTTAAAATACGTTTTTTTGTTTATCTGTTCTTTATTTGAAGTTGTAACACAATTGACTTAAGTGAGTAATAAAGCACACAATTTCCCTTTTTTTGAGCTATACATCATATTCTAAAGCTTTGTAGATCCGGAGAAATTATAAAAAAACTGATTTTTGGTCTTTAATTTTTTTAATCCGGAGAAATTATAAAAAAACTGATTTTTGGTTTTTAATTTTTTAAATTTAAGTTGTACGTTTTGAGCAATAACGAATTATTGCATGTTATAAAAGACCTTTTATTTTACTCACGAAAAAAAAATCACCTAATTTTGAGAACATACTTTTGAGAAATTTGCATTTGAAATTTCGTGTTAAGCAACGCCTTCCGAAAAACTCTTGGCAAAAACAAACTTTTGTCATTGCTAATACGCAATCTCATTTGTAGTGGAGAATCACAACTTTGATCTCCATTTGTCCATCCAGTGCGGACTGAAGTACGTAATAGAACAAATTAGTAACCCTAAACACTGCCTGCCTTGCACTAAATTGACCAGTACAATATCGCCAGACAATATTTTAATAGCAATGACGAAAGTTTGTGTTTGCCAAGAGCTTTTCAGAAGGCGTTGCATAACACGAAATTTCAAATGCAAATTTCTCAAAAGTATGTTCTCAAAATTCGGTGATTTTTTTTTCGTGAGTATAATAAAAGGTCTTTTATAACATGCAATAATTCGTTATTGCTCAAAATGTACAACTTAAATTTAAAAAATTAAAAACCAAAAATCAGTTTTTTTATAATTTCTCCGGATCTACAAAGCTTTAGAACGTGATGTATAGCTCAAAAAAAGGTAAATTGTGTGCTTTATTACTCATATAAGTCAATTGTGTTACAACATCAACAAAAGAACAGATAAACCAAAAATCGTATTTTAACACACACAAAATAAGCCAAATTAAAAATTTTTTTTCTCGAAAGCTGTTGAAGATAGACCACGGGTTTCTTTTAAGAATTTACTTAGATTTACTTGTTAAATCATGTCATCTATTCACCAAAAAATGTCCGCTTCCAAGTGATTTTAAAAGACTGTGGAACGCAGTCTCACATGAAACATTCAGAGATCTTCGTCGAGACTGGAAAACTATTTTCACCGTACAAAGTTTCCGGCACAGCTAGTTCAATATTAATTCCATGTAACTACACCCGCCTGGTGTAGGTAGTGACGTTCATTAGCAATGGCTTACACAATGGCTCCTGTTCATAGAAAGAAAAGTNAAGCTTGTATTGACAAAGGGGGCTTTAGTGTTCAAGAACGGTCGTTAATTAATACCAACAGCCTCCTGTGATTGTATTTTCAATGAGAAAGTAGTAACAATGTCGACTCACGCCTTTATGTAAATTGTAACTAGTTTTACAAAGCATTGGGGGAGGCACATGTTCAGCAGTGGACGTCCTATGGCTGAAATGATGATGATGATGAAGTAGTTCTACTTTTCCATAACATAACCTTTAAAACTGAGCCTAAACGACATTTTTACCATCACCTTCACACCACTGCAACTCCTGGCCAAAATTTTACAACTTGACGGCCAGAAGGTAAACCCAAAGGGCAAAATCTAGGAAAATTGCCCAGAAAAAGGGCAAAGTCTAGGAAAGTTGGAAGGAAAGCGTAAGCTTTCAGTCACCGACTTTATGGTAGTAGGTAGTAACTAACAAACGCAAACCAAATTCATCTATTATTCATCCGAAAAGCCATTGATAAAGATCAGAACTGTCACGTAAAATGTTTACAGAAAGATACACTGTCGCGGACAGGATTGCGTGATGTCACGCCATCCGTCACTCCGTCAGGCAGGCTCTAGGCGAAGCGTTTGCTTTGGTTCGTGTCCCCGTGACGACAGGCACTGACCTTACCGACTGCTTTGAACTGCCACAATTTATTTATTTATTTATTTATATTAGGGAAACAAACAATTTTGATATACAGACAAATAATCACACAAAAAATAGGACAGAAATCAGCAAAGTTTCCACAGTTAAAATTAATACAGAGTGCAGACTAAAAATTAATTAAATAGTAATAAATTATACATTAATTTCTAAATGTCAAATAAATACAATGTCAATCTTATAAAATGTCAAGCAGTTAAATTTAATAAAAATTATAAAATGTCAAAAAGTTAAATATTAATAAAATTATATAAATTAAAAACACAATAATTATGTAGGTCAAAATTAAAATCAAGTTATAGGTATATTCAAACATTCTCTCAATTGTTTTTTATAAGATGGTAAGGAAGAATTAAAAATGTCAATCGTGTTAAACCTATTATTATATTCCTTACAAGATCTAGGTACAAAATTGTTGCTAGCATAATTAGTCCTAGTGAGAGAAATAGAAAAAAGTTTTGTAGAACGCGAACTCGTCCGAGGGCACCTAAAACTAATATTACTTAACAAAAAAGAGGAGTCAACATGGTTATTTAAAACTTTGTAGAGAAAGACTTGGTCTTTCTCAATGCGACGGTCTAAAAGAGATGGTACATTAGGAAGTGTTCCGCCAAACTTATCAGCTTTGTAACGTAAGTGTTTTTCAAACTTTTTGTTAATTTTTTCTATTGAGTCAATGTATATTTTGTATTGTGGGTTCCAGACAGATGATGCATACTCCAGAATGGACCTTACGTACGAGTTGTAAAGTAATGAAACTGTAGAACATAGTTTAAAATCTCTTCCCGTTCTTAAAACGAATCCCAGCATTCGGTAAGCCTTAGCAGTCATGATGTCTATGTGTGTTTTAAATGTCAATTTGGAATCTAAATGAACTCCCAGATCTCTCACCTCTGTCACTCTTTGAAGAACTATGTTATTTAGGTGGTAATGATGGTCAATCGGCTTCGCTTTCCGCGAAAACGAGATAGAATTGCATTTATTTATATTGAGAGTCAAATGATTAAAATTACAATAAGCACAAAGCGCGTCAAGGTCATTTTGCAGTAAAACACAATCGTAAGGTGATTTAATTTGTTTAAAAATTTTCATGTCGTCAGCGTAAATTAGAATGTCAGTGTTTTTAAAAATTGATACGATGTCATTGATAAATAAATTAAATAAAAGAGGGCCCAGATGAGAGCCTTGGGGTACCCCAGAGGATACAGGCACAAACGAAGAGCAGAAACCTTTGATGGTAACCGCTTGACTCCGCTGCTTCAAGTAGGACTCAAACCATCGCAGAAGGTCGCCATGAATACCCATGTCACTAATCTTTTGAACGAGAGTCGAATGCGGGATCTTGTCAAAAGCTTTGGAATAATCTGTGTACACAGCATCCACCTGCCTTAGGTGATAAGCTACCAAATATTTTTAAAATAACTTTATAAAATCGAACTGCCTATGGTGGGAATCGAACCCACGATTTAGATCGAGAGGCCACTCTTAACGCCTGAAAAAAAAAAACTAGGTAAGCATCCATTTGACTAGTTTTAAAAAAGTAAGAGTCCTCGTCATTTAACTGTATCAACAGTTATCGACAACCTTATGTAACTTCATGCAATCTTTTGTATATTTCTTTCTTTTTCCTTTCTTGCCGTGGTGTACAATAAAATGTGTTCAATCTATCTATGTATAATTAAATAGTATGTAATGTTTGTTATTATGTATAACTACGTTTATTAATACGTATATTATATCTACATTAATTAAATTATGGACGACCATATCACGTGCATATAATCAATCAGATAAATGAATTTGATTCATCCGAAAACATTTTATCATACCTCTCACTCTCACTTGATGGTGACATAATTTTGAGAATAAATATTTAACTGGTAGACAACGTCACAACTTAGAGTGAATTCCAGAAAAATTAATTGTATCAAGGCCTGCCTAGAACCTTCAAGCTCGCAATTACACCTTTTCTTTCTCGTATTAACTACGTCTACGCCTATATCAATAAATCTCCTCAAGTGCCCAACCCTCCTCCACGGCGACAAACGTCTCAAAGGCAAGAGTTCAGACGTTATTGGTTTCGAAGGGCGATTAATTGGAGCGTGTAAAGCCTGGTTTTTTTTTTAAGGGACGCGCGCTGGTAGCTCTAGGATCTTTTCCAGCTTCACCGGGCAGAGTGGCGAGTACAGAAGGTACTCTAGCCGTTTGGCGATCGTCGGTGCGCGTGCCGACGAGGCCGAGTGCGGGCTTCGCGAAGCGAAGCCCAGGCTCGTCCGCGTCGGTCGCAGACCGACGTTCGCGATCGGGCCGTATCGAGCGCATAAGGCGCCCGATCAGTGGCGAACCCAACTAGAGGGTTGCCCACCGCGGTGTTGGACCAAAGTCCAGCCTACGGCGGGCTCACTCTAGTGGGCCCGATCGAGAGGACTACGGACGCGGCCTGAGGGCGCCACGGTAGGCTCGGACCTCGGCTCAGGCCGTGTCCGGGGGACGGATAGGGGTAAAGCCTGGTCCGTGAGCACGTAGAATTTTGTCCAATGACCCCAAGCTACCCATCCTTATCGCTCGCGCGTAATTATGTTGCTGTCGCGCTCGCACACTCACTGCGCGAGCTGCGGGCGCCCGTCGCACAGTCGCGTAGTCGCGGCGTCCAGCACAGGCTTTAGTCTCCAGAAATGTGAGCTGGGTATTAATTGGAGGCGTGTGGAGTGCGGGTATAGTTGCTAAAGAGGCATTAATCGCTGGTAAAGAGCTTTGCTTTGAATTGAAATAGAAAGATAGATAATAGCATGACATAGATAAGGAATAGAACAAAACGTATTTAAAGCTGATGGGTAAAACTGTATGATTATATGAAACGTTCTTAAAGCTGCTGCCTCAAAAGCTAAAAATACAACGTTAGATACTTTATTTATTGAAGAAACCCACACAATAACTGATCCGATTGAGAAGATCATACGCGTATAGAAACGGTTTTCGGTAAAAACCTGACAAAAGCATATTTGTAGGGTTTTCGTGAATCACGTCTTTGACGAATAATAGACAAATTTAGCTACACCCAAAACCCTTTTTTGGTGGAAAACGTGATTTCTAGAATCAACATATTCCTTTAGATACTCGTATCTGTTGGTTGGAGTATTATTAAAATCCACGACTGGGATAGCTTTTGCTGCAATAAAATAATGCTGAGATAATGAAAACATTAGATACCACTTACTAACTGCTATAAACACGATGTATAGGAAAATTTGGAAAAAATTGCAACAGTTAATACAGAATATTTCAAGAGGAATTTCATCTGCAAAAAACATCTTAACTTCAGTTATTTTGTATACGAATTGCTTCTGCTGCTTCTTCTCAGCACTGGCCCATTTGTTGTCCCGAAGCAGTGGTAGGGTTAAAAATAATATTGAGACGTGTATTAGCGCTTATAANTATGGAGTTTGTCTTCTGTTATATTTTGTGGCTAAAGACTGCACATTAAACTGAGAACAGTCAGCAGCGCTCTCTGATAATCATCTTTTATAATACGATCCCAAAGCCGCCTACCAAGCGTGGAGATTATGGCATAACCCTATACTAAAGTTAAGGAGGATCATAGTCCGGCAGTGGACTGTAAAGGGCTGTTGGTGATGAAATGACGTCTACTGCTGGATAAAGGCCTCCCCCAAGGATATCCACAACGACCGGTCGTGCGTTACCCGCATTCAGGCACTTCCTGAGACCTTCACCAGATCGTCGGTTAACGATTTAGGCCATATATAAAAGGAGAAACTGACTGACTGACTGACAGATCAACGCACAGCCTAAACGGCTAAACGTAGGCACTTGAAATTTGGAAGGGACGTAGCTTAGGTACCGTAGAGGTGCACTAAGAAAGGAATTCCCGAAGTTCCCACGGGAACGGGAATTAGCGGGAAAAACGGGATACACGCGTACGAAGTCGCGGGCGGCCGCTAGTATCTTCTATTAGCCTATTGTTTATTAGAATGGGTCGTTCTTGTGCAGTGGAGACTAAATGACCTGAGATTGCCGCTTAGGATATTTGATAGTGTCAGTGATGATGATGAATCTATTTAAGCTCCTAGCCAACACTATTTACCTACCAAACCTGCCATGTTTATATCCGACGATGTTCCTGAATTCTACAACCTTAAGACTTTTGAAGGTACCAATAAAAAGGCGTATTCTGCCTGCACACAAAAGATGGAAAATTCATGTTAACTTTGAAATAATAATAGGCTAGATGACAAAATTTCAATTATTTGTCCGTCAGACAGATAATTAGAAAATATTAGACTCATATTTTTTATTTTCTTTCATAATTAAATAATAACAGTGCTACATCGAGTTGAAATGGCGCGATACGTCACGATTGAGTAGAACGTTTACTCAAAAGTGACGTCACGCGACATTTCAACTCAATATAATACTGTAATTATTCGATAATGGAAAAAAATAAAAAATATGAGTCTAATATTTTCTAATTATCTGTCTGATGGACTAAATAGAATTTCGATTTCATTACCCAGTCATCATCCCTATTATGGTGTTCATGCTTTTTTTACTTTTTTGTTGAAATACAAGTAATAGAAAATTAGTGCTTAAGTGTTAAAAATAGAGCTCTCAGTGTGTTACTAGTAGAGCATCGACAAATTGATGTGGAGGCTCCGGATTGTCGTGTTTCTTCGAGGCGTTTAAAGAGTGTTGTGTAAAAGTTAAACGCTCTTATAAAGGGCATAATAATAAAACAGTCCTTGACAGTACAGAAGGCACATCAAACTCTAGTGAGGTATCTTATTGTATTTGTAATATGTGTGGTTTTCGAGAAAAGTATAAGCTTATGTGCTGAGTACTGTATAATTATCAGGACCAAAGAAGTGTTTCATAACAGTGCTGGAATTATGGATAAAAAAATATAAAAATAATAAATACATTTTCTTGTACTATTATCATAATAAATAACGGTTAAAATATCTGAAAAGAGTATAATTATCATTCCTTCATATTTCATGAAGGAATGATAATTATACTGCAAAAACAGTCACGCGAAAAACCCTGCTTATCCACTATTAGAGCACAAGTTTAAAAAACTTTTTACCTCGTCCTACTTAAGATTTCCCAAGCTAAAACTTAAACTTGTACTCGTAAGCTAGTTGTGGCTTGTTACAAAACTCCGACGGCAAACACAAAACATGAAAGAAAATACTCCGCCGCTTAATTTGTACCGACTGCAGGCAAAATCTTGAGTCCAAATCCGAGAAACTTGTGCTAGTGTAAACATTTGAAAAATGAAGCGCGCCATTCAGCGGGGAGCGGGGCTTGGCACTTAAGGGGCTACAGACGGACTAAATTAAACAAGTCTGTGACCAGAGCAGAACCTGGACATAGGAGCTGGCTAAGTCATGAGAAAACAATTTAAATCCCTACTTCCCTACTAATATTAGTCCTACTAATATAACTCTGCCTGTCTGTCACGCTTTCACGCCTAAACCACTGAATTGATTATGATGTGGCATAGAGATCTGATTTCCGGGAAAGGACAACGTAGGACAGTTTTTATCCCGGCTTTTGAAACAAGGGACGTGCGTGGTACAGTTTTTCTGAGACAGACAAAATTTGGCGGGCGAAGCCGCGGAAAAAAACTAGTTAAAGACATTAAGGCAAAATCAATATTAAGGACTTGAAGAATTTTACTTCCTTAAAATAAATCCTGTTTCAGATAAGTCCAAGTTTAGTTTCGAACCAATATTTCTCTTTCCTGTGTATCTATTGCATGCATCTTTCCCTCTATCTTCGCCAGGTATTTAATTTGTTCAGGTATTGGGCCACATATCCATCCACATCCATTAAAGTGAACCATAGAAAAGTCACTGATTGTGTAGAAACACTCTATCTCTTAACCCTAGAGTAGTCGCGCCTTTCCGTGAAACGTGAGTGCTCGCGTATGAGCATTTTGCCGCCCAAACTTAAAGTCCGGTTGTGTGTCAATTAACAGTTTAAAAATATGAAAATCAGTTAAAAATGATAGAATAAAGCAGACACTATTAGAAAATAACGTTTATTAAAGATTTGTGGTTAAATTTTAAAGAAAAAAATATATTTTGAAAATGTTAGGAAATATTTATAGAAAACTTAGAAACACTATTGTTTTTACCTACATACATCATCAAATATTAAACTTATTAGCACACTTAAAGGTTTTCCTTACATATGACATGTGCTTCAACAAAACAGGCCTGTCACATGTGCATTTAATGTGCGTTGCACAGTAAATTTGCACAACTATTGCACCCTTGGCACATCATCTTCAGATTCTGCCGCTGATTGTTCTATAACAGTATTGTAATGACTATGTTTACTTTATTTATAACTTTAGTATACATTTTCCACTAATTTTAGTGCACCAGCTTCTTCGAAATCCGACATGTTCCTTGTTTTTTCATTTTTTGTATTTTACGTGAATTTTACCGAAAACGACATGAAATAAATTGAGTACTAATAGTAACTATCAATGATATGACGTCATTAATGTCAAAACAACATTATACGCAATAAAAACTAATAATCTTCCAACTACACTAAAAACCAGACACACAAATTTTACTTACGTCAGTAGTCGCGCAGTGAGCAATTTGCCGCAAAACGTGACATACGTTCAACAATCGTTCTCTATTGCGGTCATCTGCGCACTAAATTTCTTCTAATTTCTAATACATGGAGGTGAAGTATGGGGAGGCAGCTACTGAAACGCTTGACTTTAAGAAACGCATCGTGTAGAAAATAACTCGATTTTTTGGCCGAGGGCGGCAAAATGCTCATAGCGCGAGCACTCTAGGGTTAAATTGCCCAAAACATAATATGTATATCAATGGCGCATACAACTGACAGCATTACAGTAAATGGGCTAGTGAGCAAAAGCAGCGCAAGAAACTCCATCGAAATCTGTCTGAAGAAAAAGTCAAGTTTGGTCTTATAGGTACCCAAAACCCGCTTTTTCCCCTAACTTAGCCACACATACTTGTGCTCGCTCAGAGCCGCATTGTTTGCGGCCGCTCTTAGAACCTGCTTACGACCTAACTACAGACTTGAATGGGACTCACGATCCGACAGAGGAACGCGATATTATAACGGAGGGATGATAATGGTTTGAGGTTTGTAACGTATGTCTTTAGTTATGTAATTGTTACACAGGAATTAGGACGTATGTTTTTGGTGAGGGCAAATACAAGAACATGAGGTAATAAACATATAACATAACTGGTATTACTTAAGCTTGCAAATTATTGTACTATAATCGACCTTATGAATAAAAGGTAAGGTAAAGGCAGGAATTAATTGTTGTTACAGTACAATTTCTAATGATTATAATTTTAGTGACCATCCATCTGACCTTGTGTGGTGAAAATCACAAAATCAAAACATTTGTTTCAGACGTTAAGTCTATAAAAATCTATTGACAACGATTCGTTTTTCGTAATACCAGAAATGCTTTTCATAGTAGCTGTAAGTAACTATTCATTGAATCCTTGATCCATATTATGAGATCATTTGCCAAGAAAACACACTGCCACATGCCTTTTTATTCAAGTTAAAGCCCTTTTGAAAGTTTTATTTGTAGGTATTTTACAATGAGGTCAATTTAATATTATTAAGTACAGAGAATATGCGATCATTCACAAAGGAATGCAATATTATGTAATCCATTCGCTAGTGTAAGGCATCATAGTGTTGTCCAACCGTTGCTATTTAATTTAATTTTGAAGTCTTCACTCGGTAGAACGGATGACTGCACATCCCTATTAGCTGTTTACAGTAGCCTAAAGCCTCCTCGATAAATGGGCTATCCAACACAAAAATATTTTTCAAAATCGGACCAAGTAGTTCCTGAGATTAGCGCGTTCCAGAAGCAGTAGTTCCTGAGATAAACAAACAAACTTTTCAGCTTTATAATATTATTAGTATTATGTAGATATTATTATGCTGTCGACTGTATCAGGCCCAGTAAAAGACCTCTAGAAACTCGGGAGATTAAATCCAGTGCGAGTTCTTTGACGAGACGAGCTTCGTCACAATAATTGGAGTTTTAAGTGGAGTTCAAACAACCAGTGAGTTCAAAGACGCAGCTCTGAAAGTCGAAGCACACTCAGGAATTCATTTATTTCTTACGTAAAAATAAATCAGTGAATACCCAAAATTACAAGTTACGTCGTAAATAACTAATATCCATGTTTAGGTAAAATATTTTGTATCTGCAGATAATATTTTATCTGCTTATTAAAATTCCTTAGTTAATTTGTTTTATAAGGTGAGAAATAGATACCGATGATAGATTTAAAAACCGCCTAAAATTAGATACCGATTATTTTATTAACTTCATTTCAACAGAAAGAGCGATGGTAGGTATTGTTGTTTGGTATTACAATAAGAAAATTCAGATCAGATTAAGCTCTAACATTACCTAAAGCGTAACAAACAAACAAAGTTCAAAAACATAACCCTCCTTCTGGCGCAGTCGAGTAAAAAGACTTGCAAAGAGACTTCATTAATGCATGCTATTTCACAAAAGATCATTACTGAAGAAGTGGTATTGTAAGTAGGTAGTACACACACGTATTATAAAACATTTAGTTACTTGAGGAAATATGATCATAATAATGTTGATAAATACATAATCTTACTTTAACTTTGACAAAACGTCAAAAATCTGTCAAACTGGATACAAAAAGCACTGGTTATTGTTACGGTTAAATAAAGTGGTGCAATTTAGCCTAAAGCCTTGATCACACGTACCGAGTAAACGGGCGAGACAGTAAAATGTTTACTCGGTCGAGACAGTTGGGTGAGCGAGTCACATACTCGAGCGCTCGGCCGAGCACTCGGCGTAATGTTCATACACACCGAGTACTCGGCCGAGAACACTGTCTCGCCCGTTTGCTCGGTACGTGTGATCAAGGCATAAGACTCGAAGATACTCGAATACTTGCAAGGTGCATCACTAGCGCACTCTAGCGCTGGATGATAAAGATAATGTATGTGGGCGTGCCGAGTGTTTGCGTTCAGAAAATATGTACGCGGCACATCAAGTTTAACACTAGCATCTTATGTGGTTGGAATAAGAGATATTTTGCAACAAAAATATATAGTATGATGTAAATTGTACGTTTACTCCGACAGTAATAATAATTTAGGACGTTGTTTTGAGTGTAATGTCGTGTAGTAAGGTGCTTTAAAACGAATAAGTAGTTGCAATACCTTTTACTTTAGAACAATATTTTTGGCACTGTAATTGTAAGCTACTGTTTGTTCTTCGTGTACTTTATTTAGAATATTTAGGTCACATAGAATTAAATGAAAGTAAGAGATCGAAGCAGAAATGAGGAAATCCGTAAACGAACTAAAGTCTCTAAAATGCTGACATAGCCCGACGGTTTAGTAAGCTGAATTGGCAATGGGCAGGGCACATAGACACAGAACTGTCGGCCGATAGAAAATAGAAGAATAACCAACAATACAACCAAAAAATGAATGTCCTTGTAGAGTTTAAAAGGAGACAATTAAATTATGCTTTTGGGTGTCAAGTTATGAAATTACACTTACAAAGAGACCTACCTACCCACTCACGCACTCCAATGAAGCAAATAAATTAAAAAATAGATTATACAAACTTCTCGAATCGAGAATATTTTTAGCCTTAGGCTATGTGAATTGGGAAAGGAAAAGTATAATTAGCATTACTCCTATAAGTCTTTTTATTTTCTATAATTCTTGTTTGAATTGGCCGTTGTAATTACTTACTTCGCGATATTTCACGCCCGAAGTACATGTACCGCAGTGTCTTAAGACAAAATCTTTCACCAGTGTGTGTTGCCAGTGATGGTATACGGATGTCAGACGTGGTCACTTACTATGCCTCATAAGAAGTCTCAAGGTAAACTTAGTTCACTACAAAATAAACTTGTACAGGGTGTTTAAATTTTCACATAAAATATAACGTTAAAGTAATAACTGTACTATATTATTGCTAGAAACTTCCGAGCTATGCCAGGAAAGAAGTAAAGTAAGTAGAAAATTTCTCCGTCTTAGCAAACTAAATAAAAGTAGTGTACGAGTAACAAAGTTGTAAACTATGCCTTAAGTTGGTACTTTGGTTATTACTTTCCTCGCTTTAATGAACTGATTTCACGTCAACGATGAGAAAGTTTTTAAGATGAACTTAAGACGATTAGGTGTTTACCTAGCATTATATTTATCTTTATTAGAACATCGGAAAACGCAGCGTGGGACGTCCACCCACAAGGTGGACCGACGACCTGATAAAGGTACCAGGAAGGCGCTGGATGCAGGCCGCTACCAGCTGTGCGATCTGGAAGTCATTGGGGGAGGCCTATGTTCAGCAGTGGACGTCCTATGGCTTAAATGATGATGATGATGATGAACATCGTTTGCCTGGAAAGCAAGCCCATTATTTTGCTGATTTTAAGGGACCAATTTCCCTTGCTATTTTGATTCTATTGTGTTTATTTTTGAAAGACGATGCATCGCATAGGTGACAGTTTCAAGCAATGAAATAAAACTTCATTAAATATTCATATGATGTAGGAAGTAATGAAAATATAGACCTACTAAATAAGTCATGAAATAAACTTAATAATACTAACAACACTGCATCAAAATATTTATTAACTCAATTATTTATTAATTATTAACCCTTTCCATTTCATGAACTGAAAGGAAAAGTTTTTATTAATTTTTATCCAACCAAAACAAGACTCATTTTGTACAAAAACAAACTTTTCACTTATCCCCGTATCACTGTCTTAATACAGATGCCAAAACAATCGTAACTACCAATACCCTATGACATTTATGACAGAAAAGTTCATCTAAAAGAAAAGTAGCAACACGGAAACCCACTCTTATTAACCATTGTTTTATGGAGCCCTAAAAGGGCGGTCATAAACCCTTCCACGACGCACGGGCCCAACAGAGCCCGTAACTCCTAATCGTCCATTAGTTTATCAAAGTAATTCTAGGTCACAAAAGGTCCGCTTTATTTTATCGAGCAGTGACGGTGAGCCACCGATAACTCTTTTATACGACTGTGACGCCCGCATTCTTAAGCTCGTCTGCACATTTGACTCGCATTCTGAGAACCATCTTAGAGCTTGTTCCCATTTTTTTATTTATTTTATTTTATTCGGTAGCGGGTTCAATTCCCGCACAGTACAAACATTTGTGTGCATGAACATATTTGTTTGTATTGGACTGGGTGTTTTCTATTGTATAATAAGTATGTATTTACAAAAAAAAAGTATTTAAGAATGTTTATATCCGTTGTCTAGTACCCATAGTATAATCGTTGCTTAGTTTGGGACTAGAAGCGCAGTGTAAAATGTCCAAGGATATTTATTATTCTATTTTTATTATTTTTTAACAATGTTTCAACAGCATTTAATTGTACATAAATGTGCAGGAAGATACAACTTGAACATAAGCCTTAAAGAAGCACATTCATTCCATCATCTATGGAGACATTCCGTTTTTTGCAGGAACTGCTTTATGCAGGATCCCGTTTAGGCTAGTGAGACTGTTTAAGATTATAAGTAGCTAGTGTAGGTTGCAGGTTTGAATCTCGCCGGGTTGAAATGTTTATTTGCTGAGTATTACCACACATAAGAAAAATACCTTCTCAGGCAATTTACCTGTTATCATAAAAAGTAACAAGGGATTCGACCAAACAAGAGTAAATATTAATCTCAGAATAAATCGTCAGTTAATCGACATTTTGACATATTTCCTATAGGTACTGAAACTGTCAATGTGCCAAACTTATTATTCAGTTAAAAGTAATGCGACGATGGTAAAATCTACCCTAAGTAGAGTATTGTCTATAATTTGAATAATTTATAGCTCTTCTCGATTACTAAAAATACCTCCATTGGCTTAAGAAAAATTAACAAGAAGATTTTATACATACTTTATAAGAACACCCTATATAAAGTCAAGAAATATTGTTATGTTCTACTTTACATCTTACATACCTACAAAAATTCCACGGTAATAAACTGTAAGGTAACGACTAGGAATATTCCCGTAAAATTCGCACCCGACTGCTTCCCAGGATACTCCATTACAATATTTTCCCGGTGAAATAGTGGAATCGACCTTTTGCAGTGAATGAAACTTGTGAGACGGTGCTTTTTGAAGTGCTGAAAGGGATTTCTTTGAAATAGAAGTAATGGGGATCGATGCAACAATATAATGGTAACGTTCTATAGACCTTTTAGTGCCAGATGAATTTGGAAAACGTATTTGAGACATTTTTAAATCAGCTACACGAATACGGGCATTGAAAAGGTTTGCTCAATATTCAGTTTTTTGATCATGTGAAATTCGACATGACATTATTACTTTAACCTATCGCTGATATTACCGGGACAATCTGATCAATTTGTCAGTCGAAAAACTCACAAACAGCTTGTTTTTCTATAAGTTTGCGAGAAAATGTATGTACTTTTTTACGTCGGGAAATGCTTTGCGCTTACCCACTGGTCGATGGGGACGGCCAGTGGGTTATGTGGGACTCTCCCCGCCTACCCACTAAAACCTGACGGTTTCCACCAGAGCCCAAAGAAAGGGAGCCGCGAGTTATTGTCCTAGTTGAACAATTATCCGCAGCTCCGCCTCAGCCTAGCTCAGTGAATAGCCTAGGCATATAAGACAACTAAAAAGACCTAAATACTAATTTAATATCATGTCCTATCTTCTACCTTGTCCTAAACAAACAAAAGGCTGTAGACAACTACGGCCTTTATTTCAAAGACAAACCTAGGTATTACTTTGGACGAGCTATTGACCATTCTTGTAAGTATCTTTTAGTTGTAAGGGTTCTACCAGCCACTTCAGGGTATTAAATTTTCTTGCCCACTTACATACCTCTCCGAAAAGATTAATCAAGATAAAACACAAGAATCCTGATCAGAGATCAGTGGCCACTCAAAAACTCTTGTAAAGCTTATTTACGACAAAAATAAACAGTCAAAATTATTACAGATTAGCTTTTGCCTGCGACTTTGCCTGCTTAAATTTCAGTCTCTCAAAGAAGATTTTATAACGTCTTCTACGCCCCTTTTTCCAAAACCTTGATAAAAATATTCAATGTTTTCCCTTGACACACAAACTAGCTAGGTGTATTGCAAAATGTCATCATGAGAGACATGTAGAGGCTCCTTAAGAGCAAAATGACGATTTGTAAGAACTATTTATTAGTCTAAACAAATAAAGAAATTTTGACTTTGACTTTGACATCTAAAACAGGTAAAACCGGTTCAGTGGTTTGCCACCGAACCGGTTTTGGAAGCGTGAAGTGGCAACTGATAGACAGTTAAGTTCGCATTTAAAGTAGGTACTAGCTTTTTCCCGTGGCTTCAACTGCGAGAAATTCAGTTTGTCACATATTGTTATAATTAAAGTTTCATCAAAATCCGTTCAGTAGTTTTTGGCGTGATAAAGTAACAAATATTCATACATCCGCACAAACTCTTGCATTTATAATATTAGTAGGATTAGTAAATTCCAGCAGCTCGCACTAAAAGTTTCGATGACTCTTTTATAATGCGAACAGCTAGGGACTGGAATTCGCTGCCTGCTGCTCTCTTTCCTGAACACTATAATCCAGGCCTTTTCAAGGCGAGAGTGAATAGGCACTTACAGGGCAGATATGTACTATCCTAGACTGCATCTCACTTAACATCAGGTGCGATTGCGGTCAAATACCTGCCTTGTCTTGCAAAAAAAAACAAGTTCGGACTGTATAAAGGCTCAAAACAATACAGGTGTTCTGATCGCCTTTAAGCAATATACCAATATTTTAGAGCCAGCTCAATAGCGTTAGTCGACGTGGTTAGCGTTCAATTTGCGGGATCACGTTCGTGGCGCTGTTAGCTAAGCCTTGTTTATTAAGCCTTTAACCTTAGGCATGGTAGGTTTTTTAATAAAATGCGTAACCCGCGAATTACGCATAAGTAAGCATAGTTTTGGGTTTTAAAAATAATGTTAAGGCCTGGTTCGAACAAACTGAGTAGAGAATAACTCCTGGTATAACTAGCACATTGACAGTTTCAGTACCTATGGGGAATATGTTATCACTGACCATTTATTCTGAAGTTAATATTGACTTGTTTTGTAGAATCCACCCTAAGAATCATATGTATATGTAATTTATGATCATCTCTGACAAAAATTTCACACGGGCGAAGTTGGCAAAAGCTACTACATTAAAATTAAGTACTACTACAACTACAAACACTTACTAAGGCCCAGTTTTTTTATTCATAGTTAAAATAACAAATTGTTAAATTTTGCTACTAATGGTTAAATATTAACAAAATATAAACTAATAGTTAAAAAATGTACTGAAAGTCAAGCTAACCATTGTTCGAAAAACATTTTTTTCTGATATTTAACCACTTGTCATTTGACATCTGTCAAATTTGACCATTGGTTATTTTAACTACGAATCAAAAAACCGGGCCTTACAGGTACTTCCAACGAAACTTAAACCAATCGTCAACTTATGTCCTTAACCAACAAAGTTTTACAGGCCATGATTCGTATTCTAAATTGAGTACCAAACTAAATCCAAACTCGACAATAGATTCATAATTAAGTGTAGTTTCTGATACGAGTCTAACAAATCCAAAATTTTAATGCTCTAATAAATGACTTCTAGTTGAAGTATTGAAACTTTCCTTTCAAATAAAATCAAAGTCATGAAAGGACGAGAGGTTGATGTGCCCTGTAAAATAATACTCGTACACATTCCCTTTAATTTCTCATAATTTCTCACACATTTTGCTCACTCGGCTGTCAGCAGATACAAAATTACTACAACAATGGGTAATTTAAATGCAGACACGTTGAGGAAAATGAACAGCTGGCGTTTTTTTTGCTTACATACATTAATATTATTAATGTTCAAGTATAAAGAGGTAAAGTTTGTACGTTTTTTGCAAGGCGTAGCCTGTGGAACTAGGTAGTGAGCCGATTTAGAAAATCATTTTACGAGTAAAAACTGTAACCCCCCTTTTAATAATGATACTTGCTTAAGTGAAGCAGCAAATCAAACGCACAGCGTTGGATAGAGCTCCGTGATTGGTTTATGTGTCACCCTGTGCGTCCACTTGCACTGTGAGACCTCATAGTGTTTGTGAATACGGGCGTTAGTGCCTTTTTCCGTTGATAAGGATATCGGCACGAGTGAGGATCTGGATCTTCCAGCGACTTGTCCCACTTTTAGCTTGGTTCAATTTATCAATAAAAACATTGAAGGTGGGCCCAGTTGTTGGAAGAAAAAATATTTCAAAATTCAATCCAGCAACTTGGCCCGTGGTCCAAGCTAAAAGTGGGCCAAGGTACTGGAAGACTACGGATCTGGACCGCGTGCGGGCTGCCCGCTTTTCATTATTTCATACGATTTTTTTCCTATTAGGTGGGCTACACGCACGCATCCGCACGTGTGCAAAAAAATGCGAAATATGATGATGAAATTAAATGTGATGTGATGAAAAAGAAAAGAGGCTTGCAAACTAAGTAAGATAATAAATAATCTGCTATTTTGCAAGACTCTCTTTCTTTTTAGCTGCATGAGTTTTCGCTGAATCCTGAAATTTGACGACGCTCTTAAAACTGGTATTTTGCAACAAATTCGCTTATCAAACAGAACACATCATTTATTTGATCACGAACGTATCTTGTTACGATCGCATAAAGTATACAGCGCCACCTATAACCTATAAATTCACCTATAAAAACGTGGAATTATCAAACCGTGCTCGAATCGGCCTATAAATTATTATGCTCGCATGTAACTAAGTTACAGCTAAATTTTGCTGATTCTGAAAAGGTTATCCTACCTAAAATGAACCATAAACAATCGAATATAACTTACTTTTTCATGTTACTTGAATTTATTTTCTCACGCAGTATCCTTTAGTGACAGAATTACTAAATATTTCTTATATGCATAACTTTGGTAAAAGTTTTAAATGTATTATCTATATGAATTATTGTGAGAAATTTATAGCAATACATGTACATTTCATTTCGTCTTCAATTTTGAGTTCCCACGAAATATCAAAACACCTCTTTATCACCTTATCGCCGTATTTTAAATTCACTCGGTTACTTTACCAATAACCAATGAAACAATTTGCATTCCCCTGCGTTACAAACGATACCTACTTTAACCCTATTAGCTGGCCCAGTTAAAAGAATTAACAAGTAAAGTATTAACACGAGGCTAGAAGATGCAGTAGGCCCAGCTAGTTAATTACTCTTAAACAATTTATTCAATAACTAAACAGAAGCCACGATTGTCGAATTTTGAAGGAGTCGGACTGGCCGACTCGATATCCGAGGGACGCGGGTTTGAACCCCACCGTCGCTTGATTAGTGTGGTGAGCCACTTGTAACTCAAGCATTTATTTAGGGCTAACGGGATTATTAGTAATATATGCAAAAAAATTAGCAATGTTTGCAATAAAAATAATACATGTTAGTATTTTTAACAAAAAAAAAACTAAACAGAGAGCGGCATGTTTAAACAAACTGACACCATAGTCAAAAGCTTGTTCCTCCAAATAATCTTGAACTTAGTTTTCAATCGTCGTCGTCGTTTCAGCCAAATGACGTCCACTACTGGACAAAGGCTTCTAATTCTTCAGTAATGCAATTTAAAGAAACCAAGTATGACACATCTACAATGTTTCCACTGAATTAATCTACATTGTGGCATTTATAAAGGCATTCTTCCCTCCAAGTTCTCATTACCACTGAAGCACGTAATTGGAATTAATTAATGTGAAAAACGAAGCGGAAAACAAAGGAAAAAATATAAATTCAAAGTCGTTAGGGTTACAAGTTGAAAGGGCGGACGGTCAAAAGGCTTTACTTGTCTAAACATTAAAATAAATAACGAAGGAAATAAAATATACCTATGATCAGTTTCTGCCATTTTGTCGGTTTATATGAATAATATATTAGTTAGCGAGGGACTGATCGACTGATTGATTGATCTGTTAATATACAGTTTCAACCACTGAACGGATTGCGCTGAAAGGCTAGTAGGATTGTTATTATGACGTAACCATCAGCTAAAAAGATTCACCTCTAAGGGGATGAAAGGGATCCAAGGTATACCATGTAGAAGAAAAATTCAACGAAGGTGAAGCCGCAGGCAAAAGCTTTAAAACTGAGAACGGTCTTTGCACTGGTTCGAAGAAAAAGGACGATAAACCAGAATGTGCAATCGACAGGACATCAAACTCTACCTTTTGTTGAAAAATATCACCTATTACAAATCCATTATGATGCCTTGCCTCAGTGTTTCGATTGATGTGGTGTCTGTACCTACAATAACAACCTCTCTCAGATCTTTTGTATAATCTGAGTCACACTCACCACCAATATTACAGTATTAATAACTCTGCTGGTAAATATTTGTCTGTTTCCATATTGCGGGGCACGAATTCAATTGTTTTTCAATAAAAACCGCTGACTCTATTGATTTTGCATTTTTGCCTCTTTGTGTATATTATTGGACCAATTGAATCGTGAAAACAATGTAAATATTTTAACTTTAATGCAGTCAAAATATTAACACCGTTTTCATTGTACGCTCTTTGTTTTTGTGAAATTGTTCTGTAGGAAAGTATTCCAAAATAAATGTATTGAAATAAGCGTACAGTTTTCTATGCATTCAAAATGTAAATTATTAAAGCCAACATGTTTTCGTTCGTTCATTTCAGCCAAATGACGTCCACTGCTGGACAAAGGCCTCCCCCAAGGATTTCCATAACAACCGGTCCGGCGCTGCTTGCATCCAGGATCTTCCGTGACCTTCACCAGATCGTTGGTCCACTTAGTGAGAGGCGTGCCACCGCTACGTCTTCCGACCCGTGGTCGCCCCTTGAGAACTTTTCTGCCCCACCCGCTGCCACTTTTTTTCACTTCAATTTCAATTATGAAAATAGCGATAATTCCTCACCTTCACGTGATCCAAACTAATAATAATATTGCCCTAACACTCCGCAGAATTTGCATCAACATTTTCCATTATTAACAAGCCTAGAGATCAGTTGGGGCAAGTTTCGATCCGTCAGCCCCAACTTATAACGATGACGAAAGTCCTAAGGAACTCGTTCGATAAAGCCCCATAAAAGTTTTCTGAAGCGATTCCTTGGAATTAAGGTCGGGCATAATTTCGGGATATTTATGTTAACGCATTTTGGGGGACGGCTCAAGGTTTTTGGGGAATGGAATGGCTTAAAAGGCTGAAAGCATTGTTGGAAGGACTCAGTGTTATTAGTTTAATAGTGGTTATTGTCTCCAACTTGGCCTTAGTTGGATTTTTGCCGATCAAGCTGAAGATCCTGACAACACAGGAGTTGCAATGGTAGGTATGAGAGATGGATGGATACTTACAGTAAGTGATAAATAACGTGGTGTTTTGGCTAAAGTAAATGCTATAAATCCAAAACTATTACATTGAGTTTGTATGGTTTCAGCGATGTGAAGTTATCGTTGAGCACTAGATTAAGGCAGAGTTGCACCATCTTACTTTAACTTTGACAAATGTCAAAAATCTGCCAAACTCCATACATAAAGCACCGGTTAATGTTATGGTCAGAATAAGGTGGTGCAACTAAACAAATTTTAAAAGTTCCCAAAGCATAGTTGAATAACAAAATAATTCATAAGGTCCTCATTTACAAAGCTAACTAGGCATGTAGTTCCTAGTTATATAAATAACTTATTAATTGCTAGTAAAACTCATCCATATGTTCCTATCATAGAAACAGTTTTACTTACTTTCTCCACACATGGGATCACCTAATTGGTCATAACCCAAATTGGTCTTTAAATTGAGATACATACGTTTTGGAATCGTGCCTCGTGATATTAGTCTAGCATGTTAAAGGGAAAATATACGAGCGGCCATTAAAAGTTTTGCTTGCGAGCAGATATGGGTTCGGCGAAATCACAACACCGTTTTACAAATCGCACGTAATCTAGCACTGCTTGTGTTTTGTTGAGTGCTAACACCCGTTTTAACAAACGATGCTTGCTTAAGAGAAGCAGCAAATCGAACGCACAGCGTTGAATAGAGCTCTATGATTGGTTCATGTGTGACCCTGTGTGTCAACACGCACTGTGAGACCTCATAGTAATGTTTGTGAATACGGGCGTTAATTGACTGTGCTTTGGATCATGTTTCGGTTTGATCAATTCGGTCGAATACAAATTCATCAAAGTGAATGTATTTCAGCTTATATTAAAGTGAAATGCATTTGTTGGGTTTTCAACGGGTAGGTAATTGGAAAATGTACCGGGAAAATTCAGGTAGGTACAGGGAACTAGTTAGTTGCAAAATCGAACCAATGATTATTTACATAAGGTGTATAGTGTTTACGTTAATCCTTAACCATGATTAGGAATGTACTTCGGTCAATCGTTTCTAATAGGTTCGAAGCAAAACAACAAAAATTGTTGAAAAATAGCCATAATCTGTTGAATATTAAAGAGAGCCAGAATGTTTCCTAGAAGCCTCAAAAATTCAAATACTTATTAAGTTCTGGCAAATTGAAAGTCAATATTCTTGTTTCTAACTGGAAGTTTTAAAATTTCACATTTCTGGGTCAATACCGTTATTTTTATTTATGTAAACCGACAGATAGTGACTGAGATTGTTGCGGCGCTTCTTTTCAGTACTTGCCAAATTGGTCTCAAAGCGCTGGTAGGCCAAACTATAAGTTTTGTTAGTATTTTTTTAATACCTATTTGAAGATTTGTGGGAAAGCACCGTTTTAATACCGTTTACAAATAAAGATTATTTTTACTTTGAATTACAAAATTTCAGCTCAGCGGCTTTTGCAATAAAAAGGATACGGTCATTAACTGATGTTTCAACAGCTCGCTTAGTCTACTTTAGCTACTTTTATAGCCTAATGTCATATGGAATCATGCTATGGGGAAAAGCTGCAGATTTGGAAACAATGTTTTATTTTGCAAAAACGTGCGATAAGATACTTGTATAAAATGAAAGCAAGAGCGTCCCTGAGATGAGACATGTAGAGGCTCCTAAAGAGCAAAATGATGATTTGTAAGAACTATTTATTAGTCTAAACAAATAAAGAAATTTTGGCTTTGACTTTATGTGTAGATTTCCAACTGGAATTTCCACACAGTATTTTAGGCAGCATTCTCTGATTTCTAATCCCAAAAATAAAAACAACAAGTTTGACACGACACTACTATAATATTCCCTCGCTTTTCTCTCATTTCAGTTACTTCTGCCGAATACTAAATCGTCTTTTTTACGAATACCTATCCACTTTCAAAGGGCGAAATAGGAGTGGCGTCTAAGCTATGGAAATCTAATTTGCTTCGTCTATTTTGTCTCTTTAGTTTCGAGATATCGAACCAGACACAACACAGCTAAACACAGTAATTCTTCTACATTTAAAAGTTTTTCTGTAATTTTATTTTTTCATGCTAGACATCGTAAAGGTAGCAGGAAAGCGCTGGACGCAGACCGCTACCAATCGATCAACATAAAAAGCATTGGGGGAGGCCTATGTTCAGCAGTGGACGTCCTATGGCTGAAATGATGATGATGATGATGATGAGACCTTAAACTCTATGTCTTGATTAGTTATAAGTTACATAATTGTGTATTGACTATAATTAGGTATATTTTAATTACATTAAATTAGTTTTTGGGATAAAATTACAACCATCGTTTGTTCTCATTTAATTTTCAGAATGACGCCTTTGATATTTGTTATTATGCAGTCTCTAGCATTTAAAACATTTTTGTTGCTAAAATCCTGACCTACAAAATTAACACAGTGTTGCTTGTTTTTGCCACTTGCTGTGTGCACCTACTTGTACCTAATCGTAAACCGCTTATTACCGCGTAATCTCTCATACTCAACTTAAATTAAAAAAAAAATAATTTCATAAATCAATGGTACGGAACCCTTAGTGCGTGAGTCCGACACGCACTTGGCCAGTTTTTTTTTAACTACGTGTTATTAACTAGCTCTCTTGGGCTTGCTCTGCGTTTCTCTTTTGTAGCGAAAATATGTCTCCTAGAGAAATTTACCAAGCGCGTTGCTTGAGGGTACAAAGCTTATACAGCTTCTGCGTCGGACTTCGTCTGCATAAACGATGAGGACTATTCGATCAGGCGTAATGTGGATAGAAAACGTGTAAGTTCTATATTTTGTTAGTAGAAATGTTTTTTGACGTGCTCATGTTTGAAGTGATATGACACATTGTATCTTGATAGCAATAGATATCTTGAAAGAAAACTTTTCAGCTACATTTTATTTTGTATTTTATTAATAGGTTCTAAAAGTTTTGATTAAGATCCGGATTTATAATTTCAAGCCTCTTTCTTCATATTTGGCTTTGTAAAATATTTATGATATTATGTATATAATAATGTCCTTTTCTTACGAATTAGCTATAATTTTGGCAATACATATTTCCAAGTTCTGGTCCAGTACGGTCCCAAAAGGTTAGGCAGATGTTATCGTGAAATATTATTACAATTAAGCCGTTGCATTATTCCTGACCCATAATTAAGCGATATACAGCAAACCACTTTACGTGTCAAGACCACAAACTAAACGGTACTAGAGAGACAATTACCAGACGCTGTCATTCGTGGCTACCCGTTTTTTTTTTTATTTGTGTTGAGCGGCTATTCTAGTTCAATAAAGTCCTAGTATCACTGCGACCGTTATCGATCTATTGTGATCGCCGCTGTTTTCCTTACAGTTCGCCTCCGAGTCCTGCATCCATTAGGAAGTGCAGTATCTTTTGGGGGGCGATATGTTTTACATCTTGTGGGCTTAGGATGTGTTTGCCCAGGTGTAAGCTCCGCTTGCGCATCAGAGGTCCGCAGTCCGTGAGAATGTGTAGTGGCGTTTCATCTGCCTCTTGGCACATCCTGCACGTTCTTGTTTCGGACAGTCCCATAGTGGACAAGTGCTTGTTTAAGCTGCAGTGTCCAGTGAGGGCTCGAACTAAGATGCGCATTTTGGTCCTACTCAGTCCTATGATCTGCTTAGAGCTTTTTCGATCATAGGCTTTTATGAGAGCTTTGGAATGAGTTAATCCTGGCGTGTCTGACCATGCCATAAAGGATTTGTTTAAATAGATGTTCTCCAGGGTCATTCGAGCGAGACTTTTGGGAACACCACAAAAGGGTTCTGGACCATATTGTGTTCCCTCCGCTCCCGCTCTGGCTAGTTCGTCGGCATTTTCATTGCCCTCGATTCCCGCATGACCTGGAACCCATCTCAGCGTTACTCTGTTTCGTTCTCCTAGAGTATTTAGTCGACTCATGCAGTTTTCTACCAACTTTGAGGTGATTAAGTTGGAGTTTAAGGCCAGCAGCGCGGCCTGACTGTCTGAGTTAATGTAAATTATGTGGTTGGCATAATTTTTTCGCAGGTTAGCTTCCGCACATTCAATAATGGCGTAGACTTCTGCCTGAAAGATAGAGGCAAATTTGCCCAGGCTTTGAGATAGCCTAAGCTTCGGCTGCTCTCCATACACGCCAAAGCCTACGTTAGGGCCCATTTTTGACCCATCAGTAAACCATATAAGGCTGCCCTTCTCACAGGTGACTTGCTTGTTCAGCCAGTCCTCCCTGTGTGGTATTTCCACTTTGTAGTTCTTTTGGAAGCTACAACTTGGAACCATGATGTCAGAAGTCATGCAAAGAGTAGGTGTGCTCTTTATAGCCTCCAGTAATGTTCTCATTCTCTGGGATATGCAATGGAAGCCCCCCTGAGCGTCTATCCTGTAGGCACTTGCCTCCGCCTCCTTAGCAATGTGCATACTTAGGGGCGTTAGGCACAGTAGTGCGTTCAGGGCCGCCCCAGGTGCGGTTGACATTGCCCCAGTTGCCATGAGACAGGCAACTCGCCATAGCCCCGGGTTGAGACCATCATTCTGCGCCTCCAGCAGCGGCAAAGCCTTTTCGACCGTTGCCGCCTCGCTGATGGGTATGAAAGTGGTCCCCACCTGTGGCCTAGGCAGTTCGCTCTCGGGTATGGTCGAGAGTTCCGCCTCAGGCCACGGTTTGATTTGCCTGATCTCTCCTACAAGCCAGTCATGGCTTTCCTGGTTCTCACAGTTAACCAGGACCCACCCCGTCTTGTAGGAGAAACCAGCAAATCTTGGTCGCGGGACTCCCTTCTTCCCGGCCATCTTGGCGATGGACTCGAGAAGGGCGTCATGCAGCAGTCGCATCTGGTCCTCGCTCATGGGGGCCGAATTTCGGACACCCACTCGCACGGCGCCAGCTACAACGCTGTACTGTACCTTAGGGAGGGGGGTTGCCGTGACGTCCAGCCTAGAGGTTTTCTTCGGCTGTTCCCGCGGGGATTCTTCCTCCGAACGTAGGCGTTTTTTCGCCTTTGGATCGGGAGGGGGATTGTCGACCGGAATTTGATCCCAGGGCTTCCTGCAGAGAGCAAGGGCTTGTTCAGCACCAAGTTCCGCTGCAATCAGCCTCCGGAACCTCTTCCTGGCCGCACCACAAAGCCTGGCACGCTTTGTGTCCTTCGGGGTCTTTGTCGACTCTGTTTGTGGTTCAGCACTAGTGCCCCCCACAGACATAGCCGAGAGACTCTCCGAAATTTTGGAGCAAGGCGATTTGGAGGTCAATGAAGGCTCTCCGTCAGGCCTGTCCAATTGTTCCCCTAAGGGAGGAGTTTTGGGTGTTTTTATAAAAGTATTCATACCCGTTAGGTGACACTGCATGACTATTGTAGCCGCAAGTTTGAATTGCACAGGTTAATGTAATGTTAGACAGAAGACAGTTCTGTGGTCAGTTTCACGAAATGATGAGCTTTGAGGGACCTTGGAATTTACTAAAATTGTTTTGCTGCAATCAAGTGTACGTATGTCTAGAACTAGCTATTAGGCTGAGTTGCACCATCAAACTTTGACCGTAACTTTAACGACAACCAGTGGTTTTTGTATAAAGTTTGACAGATTTTTGACGTTTGTTACAGTCAAAGTAAGATGGTGCAACCAAGCCTTAGGCTCATTGTTACTGAGGCTTTTGGTAATTATATGGCGTAGCTGAAATCAAAGATGTATCAAAGATTAATAGTAGCATGTGGATAGTATGTATACGTTGAATATGAAGACTACAAAATGATCTCAGTCTATTATAAAATTACTCTCAGAAGAAGTAAAAATAAGTTATCTTCCATTTGTGGTTCCACATAGCGGTTTTCCATCTGTTTTCACGCTACATGTAAATATTAATCAAATTAATGAATTATTCTGTCACATCAATAACCTAATCCATTAGCTAATTATTAGATGACTAGGTAATTGATAATCCAGCTAAATTGATACAAATGAATTCACACACACTAAAAGGCCAATTATTTCAGGTATTGACATTATTATTGCTCATGCAAATGAAATTATTGTGTCAGCTATAGTTTTCAAACCCGCAACCACAGCTGGCTCTGGCTGATGGGGACGACCAGTGAGTTAGGCTGGACTCTCCCCGCTAAAAAAGCCATTAAAGCCCGACGGTGTCCACCGGAGTCCAATGAAACGGAGGTCCTATCTCAGACATTCGTCTACTTGGTCAGTAATGTGGTGGTGTGCCACGATATTTCCCTGCATTGCGCACCCTTTTGAGGGATACTGAACTCGAGTCCGTGTCTCCTCAAGGGAATGCGCCATGCCAATAGCAAGGGCGTCCGCGGAAGACCAGCTTCTCGACATGCTCGTAAGGGCATGTCAAGTTAAATGATGAGCGGGAGGAGCCTATAGTTTTTATTTATAATTTTCATTCTAGTTGTGTTGTTTTGTTTAATAATAAAATTATGTAAATGTACTGTGTCAATAAAGTTATTCTATTTTTATTCTCTTTATGATACTATCCCCTAGACAGTCCGTCGTCAAACAGCCGTATCAATTTATTAACACTAAATACATCGTTGTAATTGACATGGATGCTGATACAATCGCATTAATAAACGGCGATGCATCCGCACAGGGCAAGGTTAATGAGGAAATCGGACGCCATAGGACGTTGCCAATTATAAATTAATTGACGACTGTATTGCTTGTGATTTACGAGTCAAAATAAGATACTGTTAATTGATGCACTTGTTCCAGTAATACTGCACTAAATACTGAAGTTAATGTGCGGATTTAAAAGTTAAGTGGTAATAAATAGAGTTATTTTTTATATTTTTTTATATTATCATCATCAACTTCCGCCACAGGACGTCCTCTGCTGAACATTATTATTTCCAGATTAGCCGGTTTTTAGCAGCCTGCATCCAGCGTCTCGTACCGGAAAGCGCAGCGTAGGACGTCCATCCACAAGGTGGACCAACGACCTCATAAATGTAGCGAGAAGGCGCTGGATGCAGGCCGCCACCAACCGGTCATTGTGGAAATCATTGGGGGAGGCCTATGTTCAACAGAGGACGTCCTATGGCTGAAAATGATGATGATTATCCAGCACCTCAAAATTTATGAGGTCATTTCTCCATGTATGGATGTTCCAAGCTGCGTTTGCCGGTACGCATGATAGCTATATTGATTATCATCATCATAATTTCAGCTACAGGACGTCTACTTCTGATCATAGATTCCTAATGATTTCCAGATTGGCAGGTTGGCAGTGGCCTGAATCCAAGTCAATGTTCTATGCTAGATAGATACACACAACACACAAGTGACACTGACGCAGAAGTTTCGAAACTAAACTGGAAAATGCATAGCCTGAATTAATTGCTTTTGCACTGGCACTTAAGTTTATTCTTGAGGTCAGCAGATTTTAATTAACAAAACGTCCGTTTCATTGCTGGACAAGGTTTCCATTTTCAGCTATTATTTTTAAACTATACTTTAATAGTTAGCGTGCAATCATATCAAGCAAATGAGGAGGTTTTGTTGACTATGCGATCCTCTTTAAAGCACACGTTGCGCATTATAATAAAATAATAATGGATTTGGAATATAGAACAAACAGAATGAGTGGCGTAAATGCTGTATGAACAATAGAAATCTATGTTACTGAAAGATTGTTATTATTTGTGGAGGGATGACGACAAACGACGGTTACGGAGCTTAATTTTTGTAAAGATTATTGAAAAAGAATATAAACATTTTCCACGAGCAAATCTCTTTTCTATCCCTCACGCATAATAAATCTACACCCATCTTAAATTCTAGTTAATAAAGTCCCTTTTCAACTGTCTGTCCTATGCACCTTCAAACTGGCCACAGCTTAATTTCACCATCGCGATTCAGCGCATAAAACCTCGTACATAATAAATGGGAACGTTCAGTCATGTTTATCCATTATTCAGTAACTATAAGGGCGAGCGCAAACGATGGACAATTGTGTTCCTATAATGAATACATAAATACTGCATCGTACTCAACAAGGCTGTATTGGTCTCAGAGTTCCGAATTCTAGCCGTATACAATACAACTGTATAATGACTCTTATGAGGTATGTAATAAGGTATGCTTCAAATATAAACTCGTTTTATGGTAGAATAAAATGCTGGTTTTGCTGTAGGGGAGAACAGTGGTTACATAACTGTTGAAGCAGCGACTAAAACTTGCGTTTGTAAGCGTCAGTTTTCATATGTATTTTAGTTTATTCGTAATCTTCACTTAAGCGTTTCTAATTTTGTGTTCATTAGTTCGTTTTGTGCCAAATGACGTCCACTGCTGGACAAAGGCCTCCCCCGAGGGTTTCCAAAACAACCAACGATCATTATAGCTAAATTGGAGAACATAATAGTTTCGTAATACTAAGGTTTGTATTATAAATCAACGCACAAATCATTCAAAGATTCAATCTCATCTCATAGAGTCTGCCCTAAGATTGGTCTAAATAAATGAAATTCAAGCGATCACAGCCTTCAGTCTATGCTTGAGATTCGATCTGTAAATTCAAGACACTGATAACTTCGTACGCCAAAGTTTAAGATGATGATACAATATCGATACCGTTAAAGTATTCCTCAGCAAAGCACGAATCATCCTTTGAAGAATACATAAAACTGTTTTAAATCCGTAGTCTGTCCAAAGCCTTATCCATTATTCAGTAACTATTAACCTATCTGTCTCATGTCCTGGGGCATGTACATACGTTTTTATTACCCTGTTTACTGGGATATTTATAAGGACGAGTAAAAATATGTTTGTGACCAGTTCCGATGGAATTGTTAAAAGTTTTGACGCCTGAAATAAAATGGAGCACGCCGTAAATAAGGGAATAACACTTTATCTTATGTGTTAAGGAAAGAACGTTTGTTTTACTGTAAAAAGGATGTCGTCCAGACAATTCTTTTATTGTATTATCACCAAAAGTTATATCTACTTACCTTAGCCAGTTTTTATGAGCAACCTACAGCCTGATTTAACAGAGTAAGTACAAATGATTAGCGGGGAGGTGCGCCGAATTTTGTCAGTGTGTGCGTGCGCGCCGCATAGGTACGTATATTGGCGCGCTCACATACAAACCGCGCTCGGTGCGTTTCTATGAAGATGACCTACTCATTTGTATTTACTCTGTATTTAATTTTGATTAGATTAGCAACTTGCCCGAGTTCCGTACGTCGTCTCTTACGATTGTTAGTTAGGTAGTCAATGATATTATAGAAAATTTCAAGGGAATCATTTTAAGAGCTAAAGTTTATCTAAGAATCCAATTAGGTAGTTCATAAAAGTTCACGAATAAGTGACCAAATTTTAAAGGCTAGACAAGACAAAAGTAAGACAAAGAAAAATATCTTTTATTAGCTATTTCGTCTCGATTGAAACAATCCAAACGTACAACCCAAAACCTTTTTCTAGCATTTATCTAAACATAAACATCGCAAGTAACTCATCCACGAAAGTACTGACACGCGAATGGAATTCGTATTAGTGTCACATAGCTGAGTGACGACAGAAAGTAACTAAAAGTTCCTATTATAATGGATGTAGCGTTTAAAATGGTTTGGTTGGGAAACTACTGGTTTCCCAGATCTAAATCATAAGCGGTAGCGATTAAACAACATCATAGTAGTCTTCACTGCGGGCGTATGATTCTTTTTAATTTACTAGAGAAAAATGGAGGATACGGGACTATTCCCACCTCTCGTTCCCACCACTGCAACTCCTGTGTAGCCACAAAAAACCCAACCAATGAAGGTCAAGTTTGTCCCGGGGGAAAGTTAAACTGTCATTGGACCAAGAAAAATGGAGGATGTGACCTACATTCTTAGGTTGAGTTGCACCATCTTATTTTGACTTTAACAAACGCCAAAAATCTGCCAAACTCCATACAAAAAGCACCGGTTATTGTTAAAGTTACGGTCAAAGTAAGCTGCTTTAACTTGGTCATTGGATTAGTTGGTTACGTAATATTCGCATCGACATTTAATTTTATGATATTCATGGAAAAAGTGTCACTATTCTACTGTTTCGGAAACTCAAAGGCTAATTTTGTCCGTATAAAAGTTTTTCTTAAACTTGCACGATGCATCGTCATGGTCATTATTTTCAGCCACGTATTGAAGTCCACTGCCGAACATAGGCCAATGATTTCCAGATTGAACGGTTGGTAGCAAACTGCATCCAGCGCCTTCCTGCAACCTATTTGAGGTCGACTGTCGTGTCACCTTGCGAATGAACTATTATTCTAATTCCGGACATTTAATTATGAAGTACATAGCTCATACATTGCATACATTTAAGTATGGGGCACATAGCTCTTAGAGCTGCTGACCGCTGGGGCAGGAAAGTTCTTGATTGGCGACCATGAGGCGGAAGACTTAGCGTGGGCAGGCCTCCCACTAGGTGGACCGACAATCTGGTGAAGGTCGCGGGAGGTGCCTGGATGCGAGGGGCGCAGGACCGGTGTTTGTGGAAATCCTTGGGGGAGGCTTTGTCCAGCAGTTGACGTCTTTCGGCTGAAACAAACGAACGAATTATAAGTTCTATATAACGCTTGCGTTTCTCGTTGAAGCCTCACAAACAACGGCAAATACGACACGCGAGTGACGGCTACAATATATTCAGAGTGCAGACGTGACTCCTACATTGTAACGGGATGTGCTGAGTTCTGACGCTGCGGACTGGTGACGAGAATCACAGCGCTAATGAATCCACTTGGTGAGGATTGATTAACATTAAATGTATGGATGGATGTTTGTACTCTTTCATTTCATAAAATATCCTTGGAAATTTTTATTCCCAATCCCAATTCCCAAACGCCTCTAGTCCCAAACAAAGCAAAACTTGTACTATGAGTACTAGAAAAGTTTATCAATAATAATGTTCAGCTGTACCCGCGACTTTGTACGCGTGAAAATAGTTCATATTATTATAATTCATCGCGTTTTCGCAACATTTTTCTTTACTGTTCTGCTCCTATTGGTCATAGCGTGATGGTATATGGCCTGCAGCCTTCCTATATAAATGAGCTATCTAACACAAGAATATTTTTAAAATCGAACTAGTAGTTCCTGAAATTAGCGCATTCAACCAAAACAACAAACTCTTCAGCTCTATAATATTAGCAATCATCAGAATAATTAGTACTTATACACCAAAATACAAAAGCTATATTCTATTATAAAAATCTTGAATGAGGATCAGTACTGTTGTAGAAAATTCAATAAAACTAGTATCTACGTTAATCTTTAAGACATAAGAAAGATATATCTTTTTGAATTATCCAAATCGGACCATTACTTACGAAGATATTAAGTAATAAACATAGGCCGTTTTTGCCGCTAAAAGTCAACGTACGCAGGGCCGCGTGACGTCATTATATCCGAATCGAGCGCAGCCGGCGTACTATTGGGATGGAAAATATTTTTTTCCAGCTAAACCATCAGTTTTAGAAAAAAACTTTTAATAACATTTATTCATCAAAATATAGTAACCTATCGACCAGTAATTTAAGAAAATAAAAATTGTGAAAATTAAGTATCGCTATGTCCAAAAACCACATTTTCATAGGATTCGATGCAATGCGGAGACGCGGTTGGGGTGAGTGTAACTTAAAGATTGTTTGTATTGAACATAATAATACATAATATGATGCTAATACCCAGTTTCTGGCCTGGGGGGGTTATATTTTACTTGGAAGAAGATATGACTCTAACAACACTTATGAACACTTTATTTGAATAAATCGCCAAATATACCACCGCGGAGACACCAATCGCGTCTCTGCGTTCCATTGAATCGTATGAGCGTATGGATTTTTTGCGTTATTTTTCACAATTTCTATTTTTAAAATTACCTATCGATAGCTTACTTTATTCTGATGAATATATGTCATTACAAGTTTTTCTCTCAAACTGATAGTTTGGCTAGAAAAAAATATTTTCTATCCACGCAGTACGCCGGCAGCGTTCGGATCGGATACAATGACGTCAACGGTCCCGCGCCGGGCGGTCAGTGAACTTTTTTAGTAATTTGGCCATAACTTCGTCAATTTTTGTCGTAGAACAAAAATTTTTGGACTGTGTATTAAGGATTTCTTAGCCCTATAAATCTGCATTCACAGCTAAAAATCGAAATGATCCTCATTATTGGCCATAATTTACAGCGATATGTAATTGTTTGACAAACTAAATTTCATGCACACAAAGCCACGGGCAAAACTAGTTGAATAATACGTTTAGTAAAGCCGATTCTACTGACACTGAGTTTTTCAAATTGTGTTTTTTTCCTTCACTGCATTGCGCTGAAATGTTTGTTACGAGCTCTATTTGATATGACGTCACTGAAACCTTTTAAGTGAATTGTTAGCGTTGGATGTGATGCTGTGAAAAAGCACTGAGCTTTTTTAGAGGCAGTGAAATAAATGAATTGTTGGATCAATAACGAAATGGCAGTTGGAACAATTATCAGCTGTCAAAGTAATGCAACAGAGAAAAGCGGGTAACGGGACTATTCCCACCTCTCGTTCCCAACACTGCAATTCCTGTGTAGCCAGAATCTACAGCTTGACCGCCATAAAAACTCAACCAATGTAGGTCAAGTTTGTCCCGGGGGAAAGTTAAACTGTCATTGGACCCGAAACAAAATTAATCAGAAGAACATAGGAGGAGTTCGAAATTAAGGTTCGACTTCCCTCCATTGCAAAGCGGATGACAGGTGACAAACAAAGGTTTAAAACCTTTAAGAAAAGATTATGCACTACGGACGATAAATATCAATTAAGGGGGCCTATCTTATGAGCAATTAGAGAAAGAAAAAAAAGAAAATTAGAAAAGTGGTCAAGCGTTGTATTTCCACAAGTAAATATTTACTAATATAATAGTGGTGTAGGCATTACTACGATTTAATCCTCCAGGCAACCTAAAGTATGTTTGTGTTAGGAATGGGTTCGCCAAAATAGTTCAACGGTCTATGTAATTTGAACCTGGTGTTTATCATCAATAACGCTTAGGCTGAGTTGCACCACCTAACTTTAACGGTAACTATGACGATAACCGGTGCATTTTGTATGGAGTTGACAGATTTTTGACGTTTGTTAAAGTTAAAGTAAGATGGTGCAACTCAGCCTAAAATTTGATGCTATGCTTATCAAAATAACCCAAATAAAATTTTGGATCCTTCGACTGTTATCGATTGATACATTCTAAGAAAGTTCTTACCTTAACTATAACAAACCTCCTCCTGGACATGAGCTCCCCTGGCTTACCTGGAAGTCTTTAAATAGACTTCGGACATAGTAAGGACATTCTTGGATGGCTTAAACATGGAGTGCAGGTGCGGTTGTATTCCCCAGTCGATGAAGCACCTGATGTCGTGCCCTGAGTGCCCGAGCAGCTGCACTCAGGAGGGTTTGATGAATGCTGCTGACAACGCCACTCTTGTGGCGGTGTTTTGGGCTGACACTGTGTAGGTTTGTTGTCGACACGAAAAGAAGAAGAAGAAGAATTATAACAAAAGTCAAAAGTCTCTCAAACTAAAACATCGGTTATGATTTAGGTTACGGTTAAAGTAAGATGGTGCCACTCAGCCTTAGAAATTTTATTTTACTAAAATAAAAACCTCGAGGCATTTCAAAATCTTTAACGGGTATTATGTTCAACATGAGTACCTAGGTCTCTTATAAAATCTGTAACATTATATTACCTATAATTATGTTTTTAAAACGAGCTGCGCAATTGTTAACGTCTTGAAATACTGCGTAATTGCTACTTTCTCGAGCGCCATAATGTAAGGTTACACGTAATATAGGGTGTTTATCCATTTATCATCAAAAGGCAGCAAGATTGACTATTAAAATCCATGGAACTTTGACAAGATAAGATAAGAATACTTTATTCAGCATATTATAAAGAATACAGTACATAACATTTATCTTCTTCTATCTCTATCTATAGCTTCTTTGCCAAATGTTTGTCTCGAAGCGCTGGTAGGGCAAAAATGAATGAGACATGTATAGGCTCATTTAGAGCATTTGACGATTTGCAAGTACTAATTTAATTAGTCTAAACAAATAAAGATAATTTTGATTTTTTTTTTTGATCCAAATTTAGAGTCAGTGCTGAAGAGGCGTCCGCTCAGCATACTCGTACACAAACGTCATTAACGTCTTGAAATATTGCGTAATTGCTACTTTCTCAAGCGCCGTAATGTAACGTTACACGTATACAGGGTGGTTATTCATTTATCATCAAAAGGCAGCAAGATTGACTATTAAAATCCATGGAACTTTGACAAGATAAGATAAGAATACTTTATTCAGCATATTATAAAAAATACAGTACATAACATTTATCTTCTTCTATTTCTATCTGTAGCTTCTTTGCCAAATGTTTGTCTCGAAGCGCTGGTAGGGCAAAAATGAATGAGACATGTATAGGCTCATTAAGAGCATTTGACGATTTGCAAGTACTAATTTAATTAGTCTAAACAAATAAAGATAATTTTGATTTTTTTTTTTTTGATCCAAATTTAGAGTCAGTGCTGAAGAGGCGTCCGCTCAGCATACTCGTACACAAACGTCATTAACGTCTTGAAATACTGCGTAATTGCTACTTTCTCAAGCGCCGTAATGTAACGTTACACGTATACAGGGTGGTTATTCATTTATCATCAAAAGGCAGCAAGATTGACTATTAAAATCCATGGTACTTTGACAAGAAGGTGGTTTTATGATAGTTGTAACTACTCTTACGGTACCTACAGATATAGATATTTTATTACTGTAAACAGACTAGGCCGGCTCGCCTTGCAGACTGCCAGCCAAAAAAGGCGCGCAATAGGGGGCGTTATGGGGCGTTACAAGACAGTAAAAACTTTGATTTCAAGGTAAAGAAATGAGGAAAATCTCTTTTTACTTCAATCACCAAAATGTACTTCTAGAAAACAATGAAACGTATTAAATTTCATGAATAATAAAACGAGCCTTTGTTATGACCTGACCAAAATCCTGAATATACTATCTACTTCTTGCTGGTGTCTACTGATTTAAAAAATAATTTTCTTACTTGTTTTAACTATCGTTACAGTCTTCACCTTTATGTTTTATGCACTCCATAGCAGATCAGACTATATTTTGGTTGCAAAATAACATCTTTTACAACACAAAAATATCTCTTTTTACTCTTTTTCAAATCCATTATGTCACAAACACAACCTGTATAACACTCACGTGCGAATTCCACTGATATTACACTCTCCTTTGATTTCGATTATTAAATTTAATATCAGGTAAGCATCACATTGCTTCAAAGGCCTTCCCAGATGTGAGGAGGGTGTCGTAATAAACAACATTGTGTAGTAACTAAACGTAATTTCACTTGAAATTATATTATTAAATTAAATAGTATTCGCCCGCGGGTGTTTCGTACGAATTTTGCGGGATCAACCTGAGAACTGCTAATTTTCAAGATAGACTGTAATTAAATTTGAGAGAGAGATAACTTCGCACCCTTCCTGGAATAAGTACGCAAGTGAAAAATGCCAACTTTTCAGGAGCGTAAAAAAACTGTCCTAAAAATTTATTACCATTATTAAAAATATGTGTTATACATCAAAAGATAGCTTAAAATGTCTGTGAGGGGCCTATGTATTTATATTTAAAATACACTTAATAGGTTTTGAGAAAAACTTAAAAAAGAGCGTTGCGTACTTATTCCGCGAAACATATTTTAACACTTGTTGTTGTAATTATGAATATTGCATTGTTGACATGTAAAGGAATACATGCTATTTGGTATTATTGCAGATAACCACTTATTGGCGTTCAGATTTAGTCGTGCATTCAACGTGTAAGTGTAGTTTACGTAGTTTTTCCTCGAACTATTCGTATTGAAATAAATTCGTAAAAAGGATAACGTACTTTTACCTTGTGAAAAATTACATTACTTATGGTAGTATGTAAAATTATAGCTTTATTCAAAATCAAAAAGTTACAATATTTTTGCATAACTATATTATAATTTTCGGAAATTGCATTTTTAGGGAGAGACGAGCTATCAAAAGGACTAATGCCCGTTTTCACCATCAATCCCTAATTTGTAAGTGACCTCTATGGTGATACATAACAGGAATTTTGTTTTTATAGGGGTCACTTAAAAATTTGGGATTAATTGTGAAAACGGGCATAAAACTCATTTATTTTTGCAAGTAGGCTTTTATAGTTTCGCAAAATATTAGCAACTAGACTTGCACAAAGATATCTACGTAGAAAATAACGTATCAATTGTTATATATTATAATGTGAATAAAAGCTTCGTGGAAGAATTAGGCATCTAGACTTGCACAAAATTACCAGCACAAAAGTTTCGTGGAAAAACTACGCAACTGAACTTGCACTACGACACCCACCAAATAATATCCTAAAATAAGTATGCAACAATAGATACGCGAAAATGTTTTTTAAAGTCTTCGTGGAAGATGTATGTAAATATTAATATGCTATTATTCATACGGAACTTTATTAAACAATTAAATGCAAATATATTTACTTCGTTATTGTAATGGAAATTTAGATATTTTAATGTTGCAATATTTTACATATTTGTACATAATTTCTTCATTTTTAAGAGAAAAATTATGAAAAAAATTGACAATATGTATTACCTCCTTCTCGATTTTTTAGTGCAATAAAAAAAATATCGCACAAGTGGACTTGCATACTTCTTCCAGGGGGGGTGCGACTTGTAAGGTTATCACGTGTTAGTTGTAGCTTTATACTATGGTTGTAGTGTTTCGTATCGTTTCCACTGCTGGACAAAGGCCTACGGTCTACGGTCCACCTAGTGGGAGGCCTGCCCACGCTATGTTTTCTGGCTAATGGTCGCCACTCAAGAACTTTCCTGCCTCAGCGGCCAATATGGACAATACAATAAAATTCTATCCTATATTCTGGAACAAATTACACTACGCTTCTCTCTACTCAATCGTGGCATGGTTTAGTGCTAGTAATGACCATGTGTATCTGCAATTCACGTTATACCTGCTTAAGACGATAAAACAAAAAATGTGCTTTAAGGTGCACTCAGTACCTACAAGTAAAAAGATGGATAGACTCATTTAAAAATATCCCTTAAATTCAAACTTTACCAATTCGTATTATCTATTTCGAACAGTAAAATCAGACTGAACCTTCATTACATAAATAAGATCCGACCAACAGTTTCACCGTAAAAAAGGTCGAAAACTAGCGAGTTTACCACAAAACACACAACGTAAAACCAAATGGGCTCTAGGCTTAGAGAATCACAATTTACCCTAAAGAAAATTCGGTTTACTAAAGTGTGGACTAAAGTAAGTGGATTATGTTGTATAAACTCATTACATAGCAGGCTTACTGCTTTAGGTATATTGAATTAAATAGGTATTCTTAATAAAAAGGTTTTACGTATAAAGTATAAAAATTATTCTACATTTTACTCATGGTGATAAAAAAAGAAAAAATAAGTTGTGAAAATTGCCTAAAGAGGGACTTAACCCATCCAAAACAAAAGCTCAATGACCGTTATTTTTTTCTTAAACAGTTTGTCGTTCTTACAGACAAAAAAAACTTGTTTCCACGAGTCAAAACTAACGCTTTTTTTGGCTATATCAAAAGCTTTTCGTTTCAACAAAGCGAGACTCGCTCACTTTTATACTTAGGCCTGATTCAACTAAACTTTTATCCGAGAATAACTCCTGGTATAACTGACACATTGACAGTTTCAGTGTGGGAAATAAGTCAAAACTGACGATTTATTTTGAGATTAATATTTACTCTTGTTTGGTCGAATCCATCCTTAATCAAATCCATTTACACTACAACACACAACAGAAATACAGACTCGTATTTGACATCTAATACGTCCTCAGAAAGCGATACTGTCTTATTTACCTCCGATCCAATAACACAAGTTTATCCGAAAGCTCTCGAAGCAAATCTATCAACAAACAGGGTAACTTACAGCCCGCAACAATGGTCTCCGATAAACTGCCCCTCGACGGCCTTTCTTCTTACTGTGACGTAGGCGAGATGAGAACAGTCATATCATTTTTCTTAAATAATAGTTATTAACTGCCTCGGCGAACTCCGTAACGCCAATATATTTTTTTTCTCTCTCTCTTAATTACTCTTGAACTCTAAAATCTCGTATCCTGTTAGACAACTTTTAATATTATTGACAATAACTGGCTCGGTGAACTTCGGTAAATTAATGTATGATAAGCATGCAGACGTGTCCTCATTTTACTGAATAAAGAAATAGGCCAGTAGAATTAGCTTTTAAATCGGAAATAATTCCTACAAAAGATTTTATTGCTTTAATGGCTTCATTGGTTGCCCATTAACACTCTCCTAGGTTTTCGACTTCGACGGAGTTGTGCTTAAGTGGTGGGGGCCCCCAAAAGGGGCGCTTTTTAGGTTTTCCGGTTATACCGCGTAAAGGACTTATCCTATCGAAAAGTGGTCTTCCTGACGGTTAAAGGGCATTTAATCCTGCATTAAATAAGACCAAATTCATATGTTTTGGACAAACCGTTCTCGTGCAAATGTTCGGCGAAGTAGAAGATATGTGTATAATTTATGACCCTCTCCACGTCCAATAGCTCGTCACCCGTAGGCTCCCAAGCCTTGTAAAGGGTCGTCTTAACCAGCTATCCCTGTGAAGGCTCACGAGTTGGATTCGCTTATCCTTGTTCGTCCCAGCCGTTCCTTAACTGCGGTTGCTGCACCTCTTCCTGGCACTCTCCTGAACGACTCTGTGTTACCTAATGTGGCTGCCCCTCTTCCTTGTACCCTCCTGTACGATTGAATAGCTTAGCCATATGCCTGGTCCAAGGTTCGACGCCACAAAATCAACTTCGTACGCGAGAAAATAGTTTAAATACTGTTTTCCGTGCTTGCAACATTTTTCTTTACTGCTTCGCCTCTATTAGTCGTAGAGTGATTGTATATATCCTATAGCCTTCATCAATTTATGAGATATTCAACACAAAAATAATTATTTCAATAAAACTAGTAATTCTTGAGATTAGCGCGTTCAAACAAACAAACAAAAACTCTTCAGCGTTTTAATATGAACTTTTTGTTGTTGATTTTTGGCGTCGAACCTTAGACCAGGCATACGGCTAGGCAACGTAGTCGTGCAGGAGGATACAAGAAAGAGGGGCAGCCACAGTAGGTAACACAGAGTCGTTCAGGTGAGTGCCAGGAAGAGGTGCAGCAACCGCAGTTAAGGAACGGCTGGGACAAACAAGGACAGGCACATACAGCTCGTAAGCCTTGATAGGGTTACGCTGGTTGAGGCGGCCCCTTTCAAGACTTGGAAGCCTGCAGGTAACGAGCCATTGGACGTGGAGAGGGTCTTTAATTATACGTACATTTTCTACTTTGTCGAATATAAGCACGAGAACGGTTTGTCCAAGACATATGAGTTTGGTCTTATTTAATGCAGGATTAAGTGTCCTTCAACCGTCAGGAAGACCACTTTTCGATAGGGTAAGTCCTTTACGCGGTATAACCGGAGAACCTAAAAAGCGCCCCTTACGGGGGCCCCCACCACTTAAGCACAACTCCGTCGAAGTCGAAAACCTAGGAGAGTCTTAATGGGCAACCAATGAAGCCGTTAAAGCAAGTAAATCTTTTGTTTGAATTATTTCCGATTTAATCAATTTTTGTGTTTAATTCTACTGGCCTAAAAGCAAAATCCGAAGAAGAAAGAATGAATTTGTATAGGTACTCGTAGAATCCATATTTGATGGATGTTTGTTAGTCTTTCACGCAAAAAGTACCTATGGACTTCGATCAAACTTTATAGTAGTAGTATTATTGTTTATACGTCAGAATAATTAAAGGTTATAATTTGTAACGATGTTGAGTTAGTAAGCCAAATTACTATAATAGGTGTCAAGTAAGTCGATTTTTCTGTAAAAAAAAACCGAATTCCACGTGCACAAAGCATCGAGAAAAAGCTTTTTTTTCAGACGTTATTTGGCTGAAACGAACGATTAACGAAGTAGATTTTATTTTCCTTGATTAAGCTGCTCTGTCTGAGCTGTGTCACAGCCGCCATAAATCGGCCATTCGGTGCACCAGGATTGGCCCCTGAATGGGAAGTGTTGATTAGTTTTCTTTAGGTCAGTTCATTTGCCTCTTGGGCGTCTTTGTAAACATGGACGCTTATAGTGGGAATGATGATTGCGTTTTGGGCGTGCCTGTAGGAGAACTGTGATAGTTGTTTATTAGAGTAAGCACACTATGCGTTGCAGCGGTTGGGCGGCGTCGCACAGCAAAGATTTCGCGATTTCGCGCGACGCCGTGCCGCATTAAAATTTACTCGCCATAGAAATTTATATGTAAATTATATCGATGCAGCGACGTCACCGTAACGCATCGTGTGATTTGGCTCTCTCGTTCATTGGTGTTTTAAAATGCTTTACAAAATGTGCTGACAGTTAAGTAAATAACTATCTGATAATAATTGACTCAAAAGGGGAACATGATCACAATTAACTTTGGAGAATTTACGTACGAGCACGCAGTACGTGGGACACTATTTAAGTTGTGAGCCTAACTATGAAAACAAAGTAGTTTATTATTAAAATGGTATTGATTGCGTTTATTGGTATTGTCTTTCATGATTTATGTACTTTTTAATGTATCCGAAACACTTTTCATAGCATTTTTTCCACTCAGCTTGAGGCACCTCCAAAGCATGGTTTTTGACCGCACCGACAGTTGCTTCTGGCTACATAAATCGCTGTTCACGCATTTAATTTTAATATTATGGGTACCAAGAGAAGTGTTTAGATTCCAAGCAAGAATTTTATAGCGTTGGACCTGTTTATTTCATATTTTGAGTGTTCAAATAGTCAGTTGTGTGACGAGACGGGTAAAAGCTCACATTTTCGTCACGAATGGCGATTCGACTATGCTGGTCAGTTTCCCTTATTAAACTGAAGACTTTTAGAAAAAAAGTGGCTGTTTACTATTAAGAATTAACCATTCTAAATTTTTCTAGTAACGTTTCTGTCATATAATCGGATATTTCGGAAAAATAGGCGACTGTAAGTTTCAAAGTGTTCCGAGCGCATGGGACTTTTGTTGGAATTGGTTCATCTTAAAACACCTCCATAGTCGATAGCTGTTTATTTTTAGGATCATTATGCATAGATCCTTAATTCGTCAACTGTCACAATTTTAAAAACGGCTTTTAAAGCTTTTTAAACGTATTTATCAAACATTTCCAAGGGCTAAACGACACAAGCGTCCTATTGAGCGTTTGAAAAATTTTGTGACATCCAGCGAGAAAAAAACGTATTAACCATAATATGGTCATACAATATTTTATTACTGGTAGTGGAATTAATGCCTAGGATTATCTCAATCCTACGATATATCACATGACGAGGTTTCTCTTCCATTTTTCTGACAACATCAATGTTTTCCGCCACTATTAGTCATTTTGGACGACTTTCGCAAAGTTCACTGGTGAGCCAATGACATACAATATTATACTTCTTAAACTAGCGTTTTACAATGGTAAAGGACAGATCTTTATCACCAAAAGTGAAATTTAGCTGACCGCTTCAGTTTTATATTGATTAACTACGTCGAAAGTCATAATAAATCTTCGCGCGAAAATTTCCGCAAGTCGATTCCATGTTTTTGTAGTCAAGATAATTTTCAATTGAATGTTAATAATACAAAACGTGCTCATATGATAAAAAGTTTTGAATAAGGTTGTAGTAAAAAATGTCAAGCTTTTCATTAAAAATATCAGATGTCGTCTAACAACACGTTATGTTGTCGAGGCTCACTACTTAAATAGTGCCCTAGTAATACCTACTAGTAGGATGGAGCCTACACGATATGAAATAATGGTTTGAAATTTGATAGTACCTACCTGAATTGCTGGAAATAAAACCGATAGCCACATTTTTTTTGCATGATAAGGCAGGTATTTGACCTCAATCGCACCTGATGTTAAGTGGGATGCAGTCTAGGATAAAAATTGATGAAGTAGCTTTAGTAGAAAAATGTTTCAATTATTTTTATGTACCTATCCTACCTATATTATCTTTGATTGATTCTGTTTGATGTTCCTACATATATCTACTAAATACGATAAATATAACGTAACATTTCGCTGCTTGTATTTTATTATTTACACATACCATACTTAATCAAAATTCCTGCGAAGAAGACAAATTATTATCTACGTAGACATCACCGATTAATTCTTGTTTTTGTTTCCCGTCGCATCTTATCAATTTTGCCCTGTGTATTTAGTCAACAAAAAAACGTAGAAACAACGATTTAAATTGGTATTTTATAGCGTAGTGTTATGACGTTCTTCTTGCTTACTTACTTATTCATATTTATTCATTGGTGGACGTTGAGAAAATATTAGTAGGTAGACTACAACTGGTGTAGATATTCGAAGGATGAATGAAAGCACTGTTTCAACGAACAGGAAAAACCGACCCAAATTATAATAGTGGAGAAAAGGGCTAGAGAATTATTTATCCCATCAAAAACAATACTTGTCAAAAAAACCAAGTCTCGCAACTCAGTTATTCTACGGTAAAAAGTTGTGAGATCCATGTAATACCAAGTCCAGGCCAGGAAATCTTTAACGTTTTACATAAATTATATTGACTTGGCCATCGCACTAAATAATTTTATTTACACGTGTTTTCATGCGATGACCAAGTCAATATATTTATGTAAAACGTTAAAGATTTCCTGGCCTGGACTTGGTATTACATGGATCTCACAACTTTTTACCGTAGAACAACTGAGTTGCGAGACTTGGTTTTTTTGACAAGTATTGTTTTTGATGGGATAAATAATTCTCTAGCCCTTTTCTCCACTATTATAATTTGGGTCGGTTTTTCCTGTTCGTTGAAACAGTGCTTTCATTCATCCTTCGAATATCTACACCAGTTGTAGTCTACCTACTAATATTTTCTCAACGTCCACCAATGAATAAATATGAATAAGTAAGTAAGCAAGAAGAACGTCATAACACTACGCTATAAAATACCAATTTAAATCGTTGTTTCTACGTTTTTTTGTTGACTAAATACACAGGGCAAAATTGATAAGATGCGACGGGAAACAAAAACAAGAATTAATCGGTGATGTCTACGTAGATAATAATTTGTCTTCTTCGCAGGAATTTTGATTAAGTATGGTATGTGTAAATAATAAAATACAAGCAGCGAAATGTTACGTTATATTTATCGTATTTAGTAGATATATGTAGGAACATCAAACAGAATCAATCAAAGATAATATAGGTAGGATAGGTACATAAAAATAATTGAAACATTTTTCTACTAAAGCTACTTCATCAATTTTTATCCTAGACTGCATCCCACTTAACATCAGGTGCGATTGAGGTCAAATACCTGCCTTATCATGCAAAAAAAATGTGGCTATCGGTTTTATTTCCAGCAATTCAGGTAGGTACTATCAAATTTCAAACCATTATTTCATATCGTGTAGGCTCCATCCTACTAGTAGGTATTACTAGGGCACTATTTAAGTAGTGAGCCTCGACAACATAACGTGTTGTTAGACGACATCTGATATTTTTAATGAAAAGCTTGACATTTTTTACTACAACCTTATTCAAAACTTTTTATCATATGAGCACGTTTTGTATTATTAACATTCAATTGAAAATTATCTTGACTACAAAAACATGGAATCGACTTGCGGAAATTTTCGCGCGAAGATTTATTATGACTTTCGACGTAGTTAATCAATATAAAACTGAAGCGGTCAGCTAAATTTCACTTTTGGTGATAAAGATCTGTCCTTTACCATTGTAAAACGCTAGTTTAAGAAGTATAATATTGTATGTCATTGGCTCACCAGTGAACTTTGCGAAAGTCGTCCAAAATGACTAATAGTGGCGGAAAACATTGATGTTGTCAGAAAAATGGAAGAGAAACCTCGTCATGTGATATATCGTAGGATTGAGATAATCCTAGGCATTAATTCCACTACCAGTAATAAAATATTGTATGACCATATTATGGTTAATACGTTTTTTTCTCGCTGGATGTCACAAAATTTTTCAAACGCTCAATAGGACGCTTGTGTCGTTTAGCCCTTGGAAANAGTCAGTGAGTGACAAAATTAAGTAACTTTGACCCGTTATAATTCTTAAACTACTGGTTCAAATTGAATGAAATTTTAAATATACCGTGTCTTTACAATGCCTGCATAGCTAATGAAAATTCAGCCTTCTAGTTTTATCCACAACGAAGTTACAGGCGGTCGAAAATGGCCTGAATTGCTTCGAGAAAAGGATGGTACGGCCGTGCCGCTTTTTTGCTCGACTTGGTGGGGGCACTGCCGTGCCCCCAGATAAATAGGTAATTTCAAAATGCAGTTTTTTATGCTTCTATAACACTTAAGTTCACTTCAATAAAAAATATTTCCTTTAACATAATATCGGTCATCGTTACCATGGCAATGGTTGTTATACAGTGTGAGTCACGTTAAAGTGTACATATGAAAATAGATGAAACTAGACCTATTTTTATCGACAAAAAAGTGGTCAAAAATTTTTTGAGATTTTTTTTTAATTTTTTATAGATTTTTTTTCCTTTCAAGTACTTATTGTAAAGAAATCGTAATAACTTTGAAACTAAGAGGTATATCCTGATAAAATAAAAACAGTAATAATGCTAAATAACAGACGATACTAAAAAAATACATTAAATACTCAGAAAATGCCAACAAATAATAAAAAACGATACTTTTTGAAAAAAATCTGCTTAAAAATTCGTGTTTTTTTGGTTATTTGATAAATTTCTCCAAAAAATGCCCCTATAAAAGGTGGTTTTTATTACTTTGAATTATTCTCTATCGTATTACCTTTGTAAAACCAAAAATCGCATGTCTCTATCCCTATCACAACATTTGCTATGATCATTTGAACTAAGCCTCTCCGGGCGCGCCATTCAACGCTTCGCTAACAACGAAACTGAAAATGGCTCTAGATTTGTAATTTTGATAAAGACAAGTTAGATTGCAAGTAAAAACAAAAGATATCGAAGTAAAATAAGCATTTTAGTTAAAATTAAAATTGTCCCTACCTGTAGAGGAGAATATATTGTGGTAGGCCTTTGTTCAAACTATCATAGCAAATGTTGTGATAGGGATAGAGACATGCAATTTTTGGTTTTACAAAGGTAATACGATAGAGAATAATACAAAACAATAAAAACCTCCTGTTATAGGGGCATTTTTTGGAGAAATTTATCAAATAACCAAAAAAACACGAATTTTTAAGCAGATTTTTTTCAAAAAGTATCATTTTTTATTATTTGTTGGCTATTTTTGTGTATTTTATGTATTTTTTTAGTATCGCCTGTTATTTAGCATTATCATTGTTTTTATTTTATCAGAATATACCGCTTAGTTTAAAAGTTATTACGTTTTCTTTACAATACGTAATTGGAAGAAAAAAAATTCTATAAAAAATTAAAAAAAAACTCAAAAAATTTTTGACCTCTTTTTTGTCGATAAAAATAGGTCTAGTTTCATCTATTTTCATATGTACACTTTAACGTGACTCACACTGTATTATGATTTTTGTTACCCGTGGCCAGAATATTCATGAGTTGGCCTAATTTTATATTGATGAGTAATTCAGAGAAATCAGACCTGATCAAACCAATCAGCCAGACCCAAACTATTTAGAACATGTAGGCAAGGGATAAGTCAACATTCGTCAACCTTCCACAAAATTGTAAACCCAATGGCTTTAGGGGTTAATGAAAACTTAGCTTAGCTTCAGTTAAATTTATTATGTTAGCATAAGATAAATAAAGTTACATTAAAATCTGTCTTTTGTAAAAGGTTTTTAACTTTCGCTTTCTGTTTCGGCTCGTCAAGCCGTGTATACCTACTTATATGTAAAACATATAAAAAAATCGCGTTGTGACCCGTGTTTCTTTATTTTATTTGCTTTTTTCTAAAAGAGTAATGCATTTTATAAACAAAACAAAAGTTTTGATTACATAAACACAGTCTAAATCATAAGACGCAAACACAAAATACTTCACATTATTATGTTTAAATCAAGCAATGTAAATAAATACACAAACAACAACAAACATTTGGATATTTGGGACCTTTACGCTGGAAATAGTCTTGGGCAGCCATTGTGCGAACCCACCATAAATTATGGCAACACTAGCACCCATGGTGAGAATGGCGGGAAGGGAAAAAATTACCGGACGCGCGAAGTGTTGGGCGTTAGAAATAACTGTGGCGAGGTTAGGACTTCGAATGAATAAAGCTTTTGTTTAGACGAATTGTCGGGTTTTTAATACTTTTTACGGAAACAGCTCGACCTTCAGCTTTTATTCTTTTTTAATTTTGTTGAAAGTTACGTTTATTTTTAGAAAAATATACGAGAACCTACCTACATAAATCATTTTGGGTAAATGTTAAAAGTAGTTGTTGATTTATTAAACCAGTATTTAAAGCTAAGAAATAAAGTCCTAGTATCACTGCGACCGGTTTCGATCTATTGTGATCGCCGCTATGGTACAATTCGCCTAACAGTTCTTGTAGTTAGTTTCTTTTGGAGTGTAATAGGTATTATTATGTCTTCTAAACTTTTAGATGTGTTTACCTAGGTCTAAGATACATTAATTTACATACCTATGACACTGTCGCCCGTATTCACAAACATTACTATGACGTCGCACAGTGCGCGTGGACGCACAGGGTGACACACGAACCAATCACAGAGCTCTATTCAACGCTGTGCGTTCGATTTGCTGCTTCACTTAAGCAAGCATCGTTTGTGAATACGGGCGTGTGCCTATGATGCACACTGATAGCGAGATTAGTATCATTTCGTTAAACATTTAACATAATCTCAGGCTCTAAGGAGTTCATTTAAAGATGTAAGATACCAATACTGTAGTTGACGGAATTTAGCGTTCTCTGAATTTATTCATCAAAATTCCTATCAAATGACCAGCTATTTTCCATTCTCTAGCTTGCATTGTCAGTACTAAAACGCCCTTTGTTTAGAGGCCAAAGGCATCACGAACGGTTGCACCAGAACATAAAGTGGAGATTGGAAAAAATTACCGGATGAAGTCAATTGTGAGATAGATTGTCTACGATTTAAGTGCAGAAACTACAAAATGGAAAATCTTAATTTACTAGAAAAATATTTGAATTGAGATTATGTAAAAATACATTTCGAAGTGCTTTAAAACATGGAGCTACCATAGAATTGCAAATCTTTTTTATATACAACACATTTGGTAACCAATAATCATTTTTAAGGAAAAAAAACATTGTTACTTTTATCTTTGTTTTAGCAAAGGAGCATAAGTTTGTTTAAGTTCAAAACATTGAGCCCATCTGTACAAACATAATATAATCGATTGAACTAAGAGTTTTTGATAATTTTGAAAGAAATTGCAATTTATTCAGAATAAACTTAATCGACATGATAATATCTAAAAAGTGATTGGCTAAATCGTTAATTTGAAAGGAAACTAAAAATTTGTTTCGACAGAAGGGCAGTTTCCATGCTTTTCCATGCGCTGGATATGGCTTGCAAAAATTTAGGAGCTCAATATTTCATGAATAGAGCCATCGGAACCGGTTTATCAACGAGGATCCACGCATAAATCAGCAAGTAAAGGCGGGTAGACAGCGAAAATAGAACAGAAAGACCACTCATAAAGTTCAAATCCGTTGTTAGAATACATACAGGGTGGAAACGATAAGAGATCTCACTTGATTATTTCTAAACTATGTATTATACAAGATATAAAAAAACTGGTTACTAATCCTGAAAAAGCTTTACGAACTGAAAACATTGAATTTTCCGATAGATCCATTTATTCTGTAACCTATTATTGTTACCGTTTGATAGAGTTCGTGAATCACTTTCAGAATATTCAGTAACCAGTTTTTAGATATCTTGTATAGTTTAGAAATAATTCAGATTCAGGAGAAATGTCATCTGATGATGAAATGTCAAGATGAGAGGTAGGTGTCACTGAGCTAAGATAAAAAAACTACACAAGCTTGTACTAATGACAAGTTAATTTGGCAAATTTTTTAAGGTGATTTCAAATTGAAGGAAGCAATAACGACAACTTAAAACATTATATTTGCAAGATTTATTCTATAAATAATATTTCAAAATCAAAGCTTCTGCTAGATAGATCAAGATAATAATATTACCTTGTATATCCATATTATTAAGCATCGGGGAAAATTGGAGTCGTATATCAGTGGCATAACTATCTGGTTTAAGTGATGCGGGCAGCGCAGAGATCCGTTCGTTGTACAAATATTTGGAGGCACCCTTTGTCCATCAGTGAAGCTTGTTTCAGTCAATTGTTTAATAAAATTATAAGCTGTTCTCTTTGTGCTCCGTATTTTCCAGTCCCCTTTCTATTGAAGAGGAGTTTTAAGTGATTGGTTTCACTGCTAATTGGCTGAATTGTTTTGATGTCGGATTCCGTGAAGTTGTTCCAAGTTTGCAACTGATTGTCGGGACACATTCATTGTTTTAGTGTCTAATTTTCTAATTTTATCGTCCTGAAATTCTAATTTGAGTTTCAAAGTCTCAGGTCTTGGAGAAAAGTCGGCGGACTTGGAGTTTGTGTAAAGTGTATTTGTTTAAGTAATTAAGGGTAGGTTTAAGGTTACACCTAGAAGAATAAAAGAGGCAATTTTTTTTTTCTTTACTACTTTTTTTTATTAATTGAGACTTAATTAATTGTCAGTAGGTAAGCTTAGTCCTAACGTACCTACCTATTTAGAAGATTGACAACAAACTATATATCAGGGAAAACTGAACTAAAAAAATTGTACCGTAGGCCTTTGTTACCTTATGTAATACTGTGAACATTGCCCTTCATAATACAAGTAAATAAAACTTTGAAAAACACTTAGGCTGAGTTGCAATATCTTATTTTAACTTTGACAAACGTCAAAAATCTTTCAAACTCCATATACAAAAAGCACCGGTTATTGTCCTTGTTACGGTTAAAATAAGGTGGTGCAACTCAGCCTTAGAATTTGCCTGTATACCTATCTAGTTACCTACCTATCTAGATACCTATTACAAATAAATAATATTCATTAACCATGGTGATTTAAGATACACAAATAACTAACGAATTGTATATTCCGTAATTATGTCAAAAAGGTGTTCAATTTACCACCTTAGTGCCATTAAACGCACTGTTCAATAAATTTATGGGCTGTTCAGGAATATAATGACGTCATTAAAAATCCAATATGGCGACTCTAAGGGCCATCCGAAGCCGAGTTTAATCAATATTGGCTTCGCTTAATTAACCTGGTGGGAAATCGCCAGTTTATTGTCCTTTAATAAATTAATAAATCAATAGAAAGCATTATGTACACTTGTAATGGTATTTCATGTGAATTTAAACAAAAATGAACATAATAATGCGTATAATATGCTCTTGTGAACATTTTTCTCTGAACCTACTGACCGATTGGAGCATTTAATATCATTTTAAGTTGAAAACTCCATCCATATTTATTAAGTAGGTAAATACCAAACCTTTGGTAAAGGATTCTCATTTCATACTAAAAATATTATACCTTTAATCTTTATTCCCACATTTGGTCAATCAGTTGAAGCGTTTTCTCAAATAATAAACTGTAACTTAAACAAAAACGTCAGACGTTACGTAAAAAATGTTGAAAAAAAATCACAACATGAATTCAAATCCAAACACCGTGTGTCTAAAAATTGTGACTCAGTGGGCAAACTTTACCAATAACTTTACTTATATTTATGAAATTAATCGAGACTTAACTGAACAAGTGAAACAAATTAAACACAACAAACTATCCAGCAATTCCTGTAATTGTCATGAATAATTTATCTATTAGACGATGAACATCGCGTGAAAGATAAATTGATTCAAATTGTATTAAATTTAGCATTCGGTTGAAGGCAGAAGCGCATAGCGATTCTTAGAATATTATGTATTTTGAATAAGCCTCCATTTTCTTAAATTTCTTTGAAATGGCAGAAATGGCGAGGTTAATCCCAAGTCAGTTATTAATATTTTTTTCTTTGTGCATTTTAATTATATTTGATTAATATGTAAGGAAATGCTCGGTGATATTTCAAAAAAAAAACTTTTTACTTGGATCCAACAAGGTAAACAGACGACTTCTGAAAGGTAGCAGGAAGGCGCTGGATGCAGGCCGCTGCCAACCAATCAATCTAAAAAATATTAAAGGAGGCCTATTTTTAGCAGTGGACGTCCTGTGGCTGAAATAATGATGATGATGATGAACATTTTTGTCCAATTTTTTCGTTGATTTTAAAATTATCAAATGAAAGAAGTTCCTATCTTTGTTCCTGTTTTATCTAAATCATTCCGCTCATCACTTTGACCCAACAAGAATATTAAGTTGAGGCTCTCTAAATAAATGGACATAGAATGGTATGCTTAATGAATCAAAAATTAAAATTAATTGAAAGTGAAAATTACTCAAAATACATTCAAAATTGTTCAGCATCTTAATCGTAATTTAGAAGCGTTTGTTAGTGAATTTATATTTTAATTTAATGTAATTAAGACACGGCAGCTTCTATAATAATTTAGACTTTTTGTAAGTTGATTGAATTTCCTTTTGAACTTTCAATTGATATTAAAATTTGATACTTTAGAAGATCACAGGGGTAAGAGACTACTTATTTATTTCCATTTGCTTGCAAACCCAAAACCAAAGCAAAATAACGCTCAGTGTAATTAAATATTATCATGTCCTCCACTGCGCAATGATGCAGATAGCTCAAAAACTGCTGTCTACGGATTTTCATGCGGTTTTTACTGATATGGTAAGACAGTTTTTGAAAGGGGAAAATATGATAAAGTCTTTCTATATTACGATATTCCACGTGTGTGAAGCCATGGGCAAAAACTAGTACCTACCTATTATTGAAACTCAACATAAATCTAAACGCATAGGCATCACTAAAATTGATACATTGTCACCCTAAAATACACGAAGCCATATATGGTGTAGCGAGTAATATTTTCCAATAATCCAACTAAAATTGCTAACCAATACCAGAATGGCCCGCGTCGCCGTTTGCCGCAAATTACTATGAAACTGGCATTTCCATAATTTGACTAATGGCCTATGCGGTACATGACACTATGGCTTCTACTATTGTTACTCGAACTAATATCAAAATAGATTTTTTAGTCAGTCAGTCAGTCAGTCTTTGACTTATAATAGGGATGATGACTGGGTAATGAAATCGAAATTCTATTTAGTCCATCAGACAAATAATTAGAAAATATTAGACTCATATTTTTTTTCCATAATCGAATAATTACAGTATTATATTGAGTTGAAATCTCGCGTGACGTCACATTTGAGTAAAACTTCTACTCAAGCGTGGCGTATCGCGCCATTTCAACTCGATGTAGCACTGTTATTATTTAATTATGAAAGAAAATAAAAAATTTGAGTCTAATATTTTCTAATTATCTGTCTGACGGACAAATAATTGGAATTTTGTCATCTAGCCTATTATATTAAGGCTCAAAGGTGACTGACTACCTGACATAGTGATCTATCAACGCACAGCCCAAACCACTAGTCGGATTGGGTTGAAATTTGGCATGCAATAGATGTTATGACGTAGGCATCCGCTAAGAAAGGATTTTACGAAACTTCACCCCTAAGGAGGTAAAACGGGATCCACGCGTACGAAGTCGTGGGCGGCCGCTACTTACATATAAAACAATGACCAAATAACATAACAATGCCACCTAATTTATCCGTACCTCTATGAAGGTTATTTAGTCTCTAAAAATACTAACAAATTCATATGTAAGCATTTTTAATGTCCCCTAACTGATCCCCTAAATGCTTGTGTTACGTGTGAGTTCACAACACTAGTGGGGTTCGAACCCACGTTCCTCGGTCTTCCACCACCAACAACATTAAGCTATTGTTGCTTTATATTTTTGCAACTTTACATCAGGTAGGTACTGTAGAAAACATCTATACTAATATTATAAGTAACTCTGTCTGTCTTTCTGTCTGTCTTCCTTTCACCCCTAAACCATCGAACTGATCTTGATGAAATGTGGCATAAAGATTGTTTGAGTCCCGGGAAAGGACATAGGATTGTTTTTATCCCGGTTTTTGAAACGGCGACGCGCGCGTTTAAGTTTTTCTGTGACAGACAATTCCACGCGGGCGAAGCCGCGGGCGGAAAACTAGTAAAGATATAAGGACATTCCGGTAAAAAAGAAAGAAACACCTCTTATTTAATACAAAAATAAACTGTTACAGATTTGAACACCGTTTCTATAAAGATTGGAGTCGACTATGCTTGCCGAATCCAGCTTATTTTAAACTTTACTAAATGTCACATAAGCTTTCAAAAGCTTGGAAACGGGCCAGACAGCTCAGTTCTTTAACTTTTAATATTATTCGATACCAATAATGCTATTCGTACTTAAACATTTTATTTCGACGGCATTTTGAGACTGGGAACTCGCAATCGATAAAAAACTGGCCAAGTGCGAGTCGGACTCGCGCACCGAGGGTTCCGTACAAACGACTGACTGAAGGTATAACTTTGATTTTCGTACTTAATAGTAATCTTCTTTTTTTCTTATTTTGTGTAAAAATCTTAATGCGGTTCACAAATTACATCTACTTACCAAGTTTCAACAGTATAGCTCTTATAGTTTCGGAAAAAAGTGTCTGTGACATACGGACGGACAGACAGACAGACATGACGAATCTATAAGGGTTTAGTTTTTTGCCATTTGGCTACGGAACCCTAAAAAGCACCGCTTCGAGATAGAAATTTCATCTTGTTGATACCACAGAGTGTGGTTATAGAATATTGCGAAACGTTTGAAGATATCAGACGGGGATCGTTCGACAGATTCCAGTGCAAAATCTTTTCAAATGCAATTTGCAATAAGTCTTTACATAGTTATGCAAATTATAGTTAAAAACAGAGTTTACAAAACTGAAGAACAATGTAGATATTTGTGGCACATACCTGCTCAAATGCCTATTCATTCTTCCCTTAAAGAAACCCAGAGGGATCGGGAATGATCGGGATGGTGGGATCATTAATAATGTAGTGTAGGTACGATATCGACGCAGGCCGCTACCAACCGGGCAACATGGAAAGCAAGCCTATATTCAGCAGTGGACGTCCTATGGCCGAGATGATGATGATGATGATGACGATAGCCAATTAAGCATAAACTCCAATTAAGCATAAACTTCAAGGGAAATGTTTGACCACCTGTACAACTTATGAGTGTAAAGAAGTTCTCAAGAAAAGTGCAGACTACAGGCATTTCAATTAAATGCAAGGATTTGAAGTTCGAAATAAATTACGAAGCTACTCAAGCGTGCCGAGCTGTAAAGTTATCTGAATGCGATGCAATGCTTTGAATATTTCCGAAGGAGACCAATTAAATCAGTTTCTCATCTCTAAGGCTGGGTTGCACCATCTTACATTAACTTATCTTATCTCACCTTAACCTTACCATCAGGTGATCCGTGTGCTCGTTTGCCTCCTGTCACATAAAAAAAAACTTTCCGAAACGTAAAAATCCGTTAAACTCCATACAAAAACACCGGTTATCGTTATACGGTTAAAGTTAGTTGGTGCAACTCTATAAGTATTTTCAAGTACATTTAGAGCTTTTATGCATAAAAAAAACTCATAAAACTCATTTATTTTTGCAAATAGGCTTTTATTAAGCACTTTTACACGTCCCAGTATTAAGCTTACCACTGCTTCGGGACAATAAATGGGCCAGTGCTGAGAAGAAGCAGCGCAAAAAAGTCAGTCATTATGCAGATACAAAATAACACATTTTGTTATAATAAATCTCAAGCCAAATCAAATAATAATGCTTTTGGTAGTTAGGATAAATCAATATTGTTTTAAAGTTATTTACTTACGAGTACATCTAAAGATAAGTGTGTCACAAAAGTATAACAATTTGACCGAGCTATACATTGGATTTGTCTCATATTTTGAGAGTATCATGAGTAGTCTTATTTTAAAAGGATGCCAAAAATTTTTCACCTTAAAGTTAAAATATTGTGTGTGAATTAGTGTAACTCAATAAGAAGCTTTAAAAATATCTATGTAGCATCATCATCATCAGTTGAGACCGTCGAGGGTCGTGACTCGTGACCCTCTCCAATTTACCAGAGACAAATAGAGGATTTGGTCTACACTCCCCACCCACGCTGCTGGTCGGATTGGGATCTATGTGTACGCTTAAAACAGGGTGGCACTGCTTAGTTTATTCATTCATTTATTGTATGTTTTATGTCACCTCTGTCTTATTTGCTTTTTTTTTTCATTTTACCTCTTTTGTCTTTTGTGATGTCCATAGCAATAAATGTTTCTTTCTTTCTTTCTTTCTTTCTTTCTTTCTTCTTTCTTTCTAAAATATTCTAATGAGCTAGGTAGTATAAAAATCTAGAGAATTACTTGCGAGTTACCGACTGGGCACAAAAAGAAGAATACTCACAATTAAAAGATCGTCAGCTTTATTAATTTCAGCGTTCGCTCATTTCTATGCTTTGTTGCTTACATTTCAATGTCCAATAGATATTTTCCGATATCCAGCGAGAAAATAAAACAGAATACGAAACAAGAGGCCATATTGAACGGAATACTAATATTCCGAACGGATGCTTGGGATTGCTTTGTGATATTGTTTTAAATAATTAGGTTATTGTTGTACTGGTTCCCAATTTTGTTTGTATTTAATTTTGTAGGTACCTTTGTTTGTTTTGGCGTTCTGTAGCGGAAAGGAAGGATCGGCTGTTTTACTTTGGTGGACATGTTTCTCATGTTTTTAAAGTGTTTTGGTCTAAAAGCTGGAAATTTTGGTAGGTATATTTGGTTAGTACAAATGTTTTTTAAACGAGAAGCAGTTTTGAATCCCATCAAGGACAAAGTCATGTTATTAGCACCAGCTTTTCAAACATTAAAGTTTAAAGTAGGTTTTTTATACTTTTTTATCAAAATTGACTAGCGGTGAACACCATCTGGCATTAAGTTAGCCTTTTGTACCCTGTCCAATTTGCAAATAAATGCTCTACTCAGATTTTTCCTAGGAAATTGTGATTGTTGAAAAATGGTTTAATTTGTAGTATTTTACAGGTTTTTGGAAATTAATTTTGATCTGAATTCAAAGGATTTTCCATAAAGTTCATCACATTCGTTCGCATTCTCGTTAGTAGTGGAAATAGTCAGTCAGTGGCCAAAGAGATCCCACGCTACCATTGTGAATGTGCATTGTGCGTTTGACGTATTTATGATTCGACACTCGACTATTTAGCGCGGACTTTCTGTATGACCCCTTTTGGCTGAAATGTAGTTTGCGTTTCAAACCGCAGAACTGTATAAACGCAATACGAGTATAAAGATAATTTGTTCTTACTTAGTAGGAACGTAATTTGTACAAAAACTTTTTCAAGGCGCAGTTAAATTATTGGAAATAGATGAATATTTTCGTTGTAATAATTTCGATTTTTCAGTACTTATTCGAATCGGCTGGTTTTCAAGTTTGCACTCACCAAAATATTGGGTAAGTTACTTACTTGTGTTGTTTATTTTTTTCCATAATAATAAATCATTTTTGCCCCCATGGATGTCATGTCAATAGTATAACATTCTATCAATCAATAGGATTTATGACACAAATAAATGAAAAAAATAAAATAATAAAAACTATCTTTCACTGCCTTATAAATTACCTACTTGAACTCATTTCATCCTTCAATCCCACCACTCATTATTTCCCCTCTAACCCCAACTCACTGAGAATTTGTCTAACTCTAAACCCACTCATAGTAAGGGCTCATCTGCATGCTAATAACATAGCGATGCCATAATTGAATCACTCATCAATTCTGCTCAAACGAGATGACGGATTTTGTAAAGCGGATTACATACACAATCACAACTATTATCTGGTTGATAACAAGCGATCACCGTTAAAAAAGGTATGATAATGTAATTTAATGTAAACATAGCTAATAAATAACCGAGTAAAGCTGTAGTAATAACAATGTATAATTTATTGTTGTACTGGTGTTATCGTCTTATTATACTGGTACATCGTGGGACGTCCACCCACAAGGTGGACCAACGACCTGATAAAGGTAGCAGGAAGGTGCTGGATGCAGGCCGCTACCAACCGTGCGATGTGGAAGTCATTGGGGCAGGCATATGTTCAGCAGTGGACGTCCTGTGGCTGAAATGATGATGATAATGATGGTCTTATCAGTATAAAATTGTGTTGTCCGCTCATCGTGGTAGATACTTTCACCTCCAATAGGAGAAGTGTAGAAAAAAAACCATAGCCGTTTCTTTTAATCGGGCCTTTTCAGAGACCAAAAGGATTTTTTCTCTCCAATATTTACGTTAAGTTAATTGGTACAAATAGCACACCTGAGTCTGAATGTCATACACTATGTATCGGCCCATTAAGTCAAACATCTGTTACTAACGATACGTTTACAACTTTGTTCTATTACCTATTAGAACTACATAGATTCTAACAACGACAAAAATAAACGGGACCTATTAAAGTATTTTTACTATAACCAATTACTAAACATAGCCTACATTCATAGTAAACAACACGCTTTCGAGCAAAACGGTAAAGTCAAAATCTATTTTTCTTTCTATATTATCTATTTTTATACCCAAGGGTAGGCATGTTTGTGTCTAAAGAATACTTATTCCCATACCAAAATTTATCAAAATACACAGATAAAAAAGTAGGTATGATAAGGTAAGCATGTTACCTATAGCTATTGTAGCGTACCTAACCCATGTGCTATTAACAAAACGTGGTCTTTTTAGTTATGAAGGATGAAGGTATAAAAATATTGATACATCGTTCAGACTCCGGGCTAAAAGGAGCACAAAAAAGACTTTATAAACATAGTTTCATGCCTAACAATTTTTTCTCGGAATACATGTAATAAAGATTCAAAGAGATCGAGATATGTAAAAGAAAACATCGTACACTTCGTAAAACGAATAAACTGAAGACGTATTTGGTGGGCACGTAGCGAAGTGCTCTTCAAGGGCAAAAATGGTTCATGAATGGAAACCACGTATTGGTAAGTGCTGGAGAAACTAGAATCTAGTCTAGACGGTGAATTAACGACCTGAGAAATTCGAAAACAACATAGTGCAAATGGTAGTTTGCTTCTGAAGTTCTAACTAGAAATGTACAGACATCATAAATGTTCATATTTGTTGTTCATGTATGTTTTTAGGGATCCGTATACCTCAAAAGAAAATAATGATACTCTATCATGCGTTCTAGGTTCCATGGCACGCACTCAACCATATATTATACTAATCAATAAAGTAAAGCCTATAGAGTCCTCTCCATATTGTTTAAATTATGTACTTTGTATAAAAGATAATAATTGAACGGTTAACGGGAATTAACCACGGATTGACAGTTCAATAGGCACTGCTGGGTTATCGTCGCTTCAAGCTTAGAAAGCTTAAAAGCTGGCGCAAAAATCAATTTTGTTATGATTGAAACTCTTGTGTCCCTATGCTTGATGTAAATTATACACTGTACTATAGAAAATCGCGATGCACCAAGAGGAATAACAAAGAACGATCTTACTTGAGTTGAGTGCCCAATTAAATACATATCTACTAGAGATTAGACAGAACCAATAATAGGTGGACAGTCAGTTAATTATGCCATGAAACCAATCAGATTGTCTGATTAAAGCCACCCAAACAAACATCTGATCAGCTATGCACTGTTTGCGAGGATTAACATAGTTTATGCAATATAATAATAATGGTAACTACACGCCTGGCTTGTGTTATTACTTGTTTTGTTTTAATTAAACTAGTGATTTTATTACTAGTGAAATTCATTTTGAAATCAATGTTATCTGGCCAAATAAAATAATCGGCAAATATTGCTATGCTGCCATGAAAGTTGGCTTTTCTCAAAAGTTTTCTGGCAGTACTATGTTATTTCAGTAATTTTAACAAAAGTTTACTATACGAGTACTACGAGTAGTGTTATTTGTATACTTTGACTGAACTCTGATTTCAGTAGGATATAAGTTCTAAGCACATACCTACCCCCGCATTTTGAAAAACTTCTCTAACGACATTGTTGTGTTTATAACGATCATCCCCAATTTATAAGTAGGTCAGGTATGCGAGTATGATTCGCGACTGATCTAATTTGCACTAGGTACCTATACCTACAGCTAACGTATACGGGACTATTCCTACCTCTCGTACCCGGCCACCTGCAATTACTGTGTAGCCAGAATATACTTGGCCGCCAATAAAAGCCCAACCAGTGAAGGTTGTCCCGGGAGAAAGTTGAACTATCATTGGACCCGCAACGAAATTAATCAGAATAACATAGAAGTTCGAAACTTATAATGAATGCAATTGCTTAATTTTAAACTCACAAAAATTCTTATATTAATCTTCAGCATAATATAATCGTGCCACATGGTGTATAGATTTAACCGTAAGTTTATAAATTTTAAGTATTTCGTACTTTGCTGGCGAAATATGTTCGGCGTCGTAATAGTATGTTGATTTATACGGCAGATGGCGAGCTAGACTTAACTAGTAGTTTAATTAAGCAAACTATAACACTGAATATTGAAAGCTGCTTGGAGCTACAAAGTGCAACAACTTTCGTAATGTATTATAGTGAACAATGTAAATAAGATTAATTTAGTTCTACATACATATCTTTGAATATCATGTCAAACAACGAACTTCACTGGTTTAATTTTAAAAAAATCAAACTAACAACAATATAATAAATAATCTTAATTTTAAAAATTCCATATTTTCTCGTATTTCTTTGCCTTCATTTCCTCAAGATTAGATCTTGGAAATATATTTCTGAAGAACTTAAAATTAATTCATTTTCTTAAAGTCAATCAAACTGCTAATACAAAACATGAACACATTCAGTAACTCGGGCAAAAATAAAATCGGATTACCGAAAATATTTCGGTAGCTGTCAAAACAGTTTTATTAAATCCAAACATCAAAAGATATTGCTACAAAAATAATTTCGTTCCGGTGTTGTGAGTTCCAATCAATGCCATAAAAACTGCACTGAAAATTACTATCAGTTATTGGTAAAAATTCATGAAACAAAATTGTTTGGATAGCGAACGTTTATTACGTGGAAAAATTAATCAAAAATATTTTAAGCCTGTTTTTCAGGAAAGAGTAATAGGATTGTCGATTTGGTATCATGAATATTTTATCCCCATATTGGAAATCTCAAAAATTATGAAATGAATATAATGAAAAAATTGTTTCAGGAAAAATATAGGTCTATATTGATTTAAAATAATTTAACTAACAAATCACCAAATAGGAGGCCTGCCCACTCTACGTCTTCCGGCCCGTGTTCGCCGCTCGAGAACTTTTTTGCACCAACGGCCATCTATCTACTAGCTATGTGCCCCGCTCACTGCCACTTGATAGCTGGAAGAACCTAGATGCGGGCAGCGCTGGTCGTTATGAAAATCCTTGAGGAAGGCCTTTGTCCAGCATTGGACGTCATTTGGCTACAAACGAACTAAGATAAATAAAAATAATCTTAGCAAGTTAAATTCCATCACATCATCATCATCAACAGCCCTTTACAGTCCACTGCTGGACTATGAGCCTCCTCCACTATAGTGGAGGGTTTTGCCATTATCCCCACGCTTGGCAGGCGGGTTCGAGATTGCAGTTTAAAAGATTGATGTTTTTCAGAGAGCCCAGATTCCATCACATCACAGTCATCAAATTATGAAGATTTCATAATACAAGCTATCTTTCTGTATTTACATTTTATAATCTTTTTCCATAGTATTTATTGATTCATTCCCATATCGCGAACTCGATGCTTAAACTCAGACGTCGCTATAAAAGTTATTGCCTAATAACTCTGCGGGTATACTAACCTAGAATTCGTTACTACCCTCATGTTACGTGTGTAATAAAACCTCTCAGATGTTACGGGAGATTGCTCTGCTTGCATTTTATATTTATACCAACCTAGCAAAATAATAAATTTTGGATTATAATTTATTTATTTAAAATCTATATTGCACACATAAAACAGTGGTACAACAGGCGATCTTAATGCCATGTGGCATTCTCTTTCATAATCAAGGTTATTACTAAATATCCAGTTATTTTTTATTCTAAATTTGAATTTATAAACAATTATTAATTTATAAGGCAGTTCTACAGTAGGTATTTGTACTAGTTAGGTTTGTAAGCTTTCGTACGACGCTTCGCCCGCGTGAATTTCACTTTGTTACAGCAAAATAGACTCTTATTATGATACTTTTCCAATATGTTATTATGATTTAGAAATAATAATAATGTTGAGTTTCATCAAAATCAGTTCCAATTCTTTGCGTGAAAGAATAACAAACATCCATCCAACCAAACAAATAACAACCGCCTCTGCGGTCTACTGGTAAGACCACCTGCTTCAGACGCAGAGGTCTCGGGTTCTATTCCCAGTGAGAGCAGATTTTTCTGTTCGGTTTGGTTGGTGGTAGGGCTTGTTCTAAGTCCGCCTGGCTAGCTACCACCATCTTACCTAAGTATGTCGCCATAACAACAATGTTAACAGCATTGCTGTGTTCCGGCAGTTAGAGGTAAGATAGACAGTTCCTCCGTGGTTGAGGATTTCAGGTGAAGCTCGCTTCCACCTTCGGCCTGATCGCCACTTACCATCAGGTGAGATACAGGCCAAGAGCTTCCTCGTTGTGGATAAAAAAATCCTCCCAAACATTCACATTATATTATAAGTAGGATACTATAACCGGGTTGCAATGGTTTATATTAATCTTAAATCGTCTGGAGTGGAGGCGCCTAGTGCGGAAAAAAGTTAACGATTTCAAAGAGCAGCGGAAATCTGATCTTGATTCGAAGCGCGATGCTCTTAAAGCCAGACCAGCAGCGGTCTATCACTTACAACTACATCAGTGGTGTCCTAACGTGTCGACATTGTCGCGCACGTTTACCAACAAGATTGGCTACTGTAGCCATGTAAGGGCATATGATAGGGCAGCCCAGCGTAGCCCTCTTATTGCGGACTAAAGGAATTTTGTCGTAGTTACCGTAGCCGAAAGCGGGGCTATATTAATATTACAAGTCCTAAGTCGCAGCTGCACGTGCAAGATTGCGTTCCGGAGCGCGTACGGTATAACTTGCAGGTGAAGTTAACACGGCTAATAACCGGCTTATACTTTTATTTATTGCGCTAAAGCTTGTGGATAAGCAGACATATTGTGGAAATTTGTTGGACATAAGGTTTAAAATTTTGAAATACTCGTACTTATTAGGAACATAAGTTTATCGTTCGTTCGTTTGTTCGTTCGTTTCAGCCGAATGACGTCCACTGCTGGACAAAGGCCTCCTCCAAGTAACATTAGTTTATTATGTAAGGAAAATATATTGTTTGGAATGAATTTGTTACATTAAGGACTCTACACTAAGGCTTAACTTTAACGATAATCGATATTTTTTTTGTATGGAGTTTGACAGATTTTTGACCTTTGTTAAAGTTAAAGCAAGATAGTGCAATCCAGCCTAAGCTTATTCCTGTAAGTCACACAAGTTCTAAATGTTACCCAGCTATGAATCGAACTATTCATTCAAAAGGTGATTTGTGCCAGCATGTTACTACAAATCTTCTAACCGAACATATCAAACGCTTGGCCCACGTAAAGTCTTGCCATCATGGGGTAGTGCTAAACTAACCGAGAATAAGTCTTTATTACCCAAGTCAAACGTGCGAGTTAAGCACGAGCTATGTTCCACGCTCCCAGTACATTATTAAGCTTGACAATATAATATAATAATGCACTATCCCACTTTGGTCAACTGTAAACTGCACTTTAAGACCCATTTCACGCGACCGGTGCTTTATTACACTCTCAGTCTGTAGATTACCTAGCAGGGGTGGGCTACCTTAGGTTCTGAGCTAAATTTTATTTTATATAATGTAAGAAAGGTTGCAGGAAGGCGCTGGATGCATGCCGCCACCAACCGGCCATTCTGGAAATCATTGGGGGAGGCCTATGTTCACCAGTGGACGTTCTATGGCTGAAATTATGATGATGATTAATCTAAGGAAACTTGAACTTGGATTTAAAAGTGCATTCCATAATATCCAATACCTCAACTTTACAAAATGCATACGATCACTACCTATAATAGAAGGTATTTTCATCGATATCTTATTAAGGTAAATTCAGTTATTTGTGCTCTAAATAATGAGGTATTCAAATAGTTTCCAAACTGACAGTTTTTGCAAACCAGGGCTGTTCTGACCTCTGCAGTCTATCTTACAAGTAAAATATTTTAATTAAGATATTTAATTTAAAAATAGAACTGTAGTTAAAATGTTTCATATCTCTGCTCTCTGGTTGCAATACGTTACTTTAGTACGGAATAGGGCTGGCTTTCTTGGAATTTAGTAAATCCTTTCAGAGGATAGAAAATTGAAATTCTTGTAAATACACTTATGAAGCTAAATATTGGAATTTTCAAAGCCAACCACAATATAGTTAACATTTTAACTTACGAGCAAGAGATGTTATTTTCAATCTAAGTATGTTCATGTTTACTTTGAAATGTTTCGAAATAGTGTTGACTTGTTACATAAATTAATGTAGAGACGATCACTGTATCACAATTTAACCTAAAAATATTGTGTCGTAGCAAAACCACTAACAGAACTGTTTATATTTCAATTCAATAGGTATTATAACCTGTTCAATATAAGGGTGGAATTTTGTAATGCCACCTGGAGGGAAAGTACTCTTAATTGTAAAGAGAAAATTTTACAGAAGGAAAACTTTCCTTAATTTTTGAAAAGAAAGAGAACTGCATGTGTTAGAATTTTGGGCCTTAGTCATTCATAAATTAGGAAATATTAATGTATTAAAGCAGATTTGTAATTAATAAAGTTACCACAAAAAGAAGAATAAAATTAAGCAAAATCTAGCATAAAATACTTTACGTTATATTCCTATCATATCGTATTATATCGTGGAAATATATAGGACTACTGTAGTTTAATAAATAAGCAAGTTCCAAATTAAAAATCCAATTATAAATTCAAATGGTTTATTCAGTATAAAGCCCTTTTCCAGGGCACTTATACACGTCCCAAATATAGCTTGCCCTACCACCACTTCGGGACAACTTGGGCTGGTGCTGAGAAGAAGTGGCGGAAGAAACTCAGTCACCTTTGTCAGCCTCTTTTCCAACCAGTTATAACTTATATATGGCGGCTGTGCAATGTTTTGTGTGTGTAGTGTTTAACAAGTTAAAAAGTGTACCAATTATACATTCCATGGTAAATCCATGGAATATTAATATAAATCAGATATGTAGATATATATATTCTAACACATGCATTTTTGAATTTTTTCCGAAAATTTACTACCATACCATACAATTTTCTGTGTATAATTAAAATAATTTAAGATTTCATGGTATTCCTTTCATTTAATTTATCAAGTTGGTTAGAGAGATTGCATCCTTGTATTTAACCCTAACGATATCGATGCAATATAAATACAGGGAGTAATTTTTAACAGATTTTAGTTGGTTCGATTCTCGGGTGTGGCAAGCAAATTTTTGGAAATCATGAATTCAGTTCTCTTTCTTTTCAAAAATTAGGGAATGTTTTATTAAGTAAAATTTAATATTGTAGATAGATGCCACCTGGCATTACAAAATTCCACCCTGTATACCTAGTACTTGTAACGTTGAATTTATAACAACGTTTCTATTACAACAAACCCTAATGGAACTATTTCAATACCATTATCAGCCTAAAGCTTACCTCAGGTACCTAATACCTAATAACTAAAATGCCAGCAGCACTACGTGACTGTGAGTTCGTAGGAAATATGTTGTTGAACCTCGCGTTAAATGACATAGTATGAGGCTAGGGAGATAATGGCGGAGAATTCAATTTAACGCATGTACGCCCCCGACCGATAGGATATTGAGTTAATACTTGACGACATAGTAAAATTGTAAGTTGAATTTTTCATGGCGAAACTTAGTCTGTAAAGGCTATTTTGTTGAAAAATTGAGTTTTTTTGTTTTTGTGATTGAAAAAACAAAACTATAAGGCTGAGTTGCACCACCTAACTTTGACCGTAACTATAACGATGACTGGCATATTTTACTGATACTATTACTGAGTTAATGTGACTCTTTCTGAATTAGTATTACTTTGATCAAATCGAATACTACGATTAAGATAGGTTAGTAGGTATTACATTATTTAATTAAGGAGAGCTGTAATAGTGAGTAATGAATGAGCTCGACTATAAATTAACGTTATTTAGATTTTTTAAATTATTGACTTTCATTGTTTTTTTACACTGGACATAAGATAAAATCAAGCTAAATTTTTTAACAAAATTTTTTTGTAAAGGTGAGTATTGAATGAGCTCGATTATAAATTTACGTTATTTAGATTTTTAAATTAATGACCTTCATTGTTTTTTACACTGGACATAAGACAAAATCTTGTTAAAATTTTTAACCAATTAATAAGGCAAAGTAGGTACATCGACATGTACATCGCACAGTAAAATCTTTAGTCATTCCTCACTACTACAACTAAAGAGGTCAATGTGCCGTATGACTGCAATAGTGTTGGTGTCCCCCATATTTGTCCAGCAGAGGAAATGAAGGCCATCAGAACACGCCCCTCTAATACGACGTACTGGCATTTCCTGAGACATTGTGCCAAATGACACTCAAAATTCTGAAAATGTGTTGTGGTTGACCTTTGCTTGTGAAATTGACCGTGATGATTTGTTTCAGGAAAATGACGCATCTGCTAAATAGTGTCTACTAATATTATAAATGCGAATGTTTGTTTGTTACTCTTTCACCCAAAAACTAGGTACTGATATTTTAACTTGTAAACGGATTTAAATGAAACTTTAAATTATTATTGTTTATACATCAGAATAGCAAAATTAATTTCACGCGCATCTATATATAAAAAAATGAAACCCGTTTTCCGTTGTCACGACATAACATGAAAACGGCTTGACCGATTTGGCTTATTTTTTTTTTGTAGTTTTCTAATACTCTGTACAAGGTTTTTACGGAAAAAAATACAAAGAAAATCTCTACGCTAAGGCGGTACGAAGTTCGCCGGGTCAGCTAGTAATGTTATAAATGTGCTAATTAACTTAAATTATGTTAATTACTATTGTGAATATTCTGCAAATTAATTCTTTATTGAGATGTTAACTTACTAATATTACTCTGAAAATTATTTCACTACTGATATTAAAATTTATTACTGTTCACAATTAATTTTAATTGCCATAATCCTTGGAATACACGAAGTTCTCAAGTTATGTGTTGTTCTGAGAAATACATACGAACTTGTGTAAATAGTTATTGATATAATGATAATATTTAATTAAACTTGGAGGGAGCAAAGTTATGTCTTCCACGAATCACTCGCAATTATTTTCTATCGAAAATGCGCGTATATTCTCATTTAATGGTCTTACGCCAGCATTCACAAACGATGCTTGCTTAAGTGAAGCAGCAAATTGAACGCACACAATAGTAATAAGTTATTACTTGATTAACAATCTTTTTTCTGCATTACTAATTACAATTAGTCAATAAAATGTCAGTAAAGGAAAATAACAAAGACTGGCAGAGAATGCCTTTTAAGACATTAAGTTCGCCTTGAGTATCAATTAAAATAAACATTTTTTCTCAAGAAGAGAATTATCCTACTTCCTACTAATATTATATATATTATAAATGCGAAAGTTTGGATGTCTGGATGTCATAATATCTGGATGTCTGGATGTTTCTTACTCTTTCACGGAAAAACTACTGAACTGATTTTGTTGAAACTTTACAGTATTATTGTTTATAACCCAGATTAGCATATAGGCTATAATTTATGACAATATGTGACAAACTGAATTTCAATAAATAAATAAGACGTGGGTAAAGAGCGACATCTATCGTCTTTGGTTAAAATCTACAGCGCTAGACAAAAAAAATTGACGTTCGTATTATTAACACCATTAGTAGGTAATGAAACGAGGTCGGCGCGTACGAAGTCGCGGGCGGCCGCTATTGTGTCATAAATCTAAGAGTAGGCGCACACCGTTGATTTTTCGTCGGCCGATAGTTTAGTCGGGCAGTTGATCAGTATGGGCATGTATGGGAGTGCGCACACTACGCCGATTCGATTTGGCCGATTCTTCATACAATTTAAAATCGGGCACAACTATCGGCCAACTAAAAATCAACGGTGTGCGCCTAATCTAAAAGTTCTATAGATTTTGAGCTACTTTTGAGTATCATTTAGTATTGTAGACCTGTAGGCCTAGGATGCGAGCCGCGATAAGCGGTTACGGTTATCACGCCATTTTATCGATTTTGTCCATACATTTTGACGTCGATAAAGTATATCACGGCTCGCATCCAAGCCCGGCTAAACGCTCATTTTGAAATCCATGATTGTCTGATAAGTAATCATAAAATCTAGTTTCCCTAAACACTGCGAATGGGCAGTTTCAAATTACATTTCCCTGCGATATTCAATGGGCTTTTGACGTCCAACCGAAAACGGATCGGCTTAGAAGCATCACAAAAGCGCATACGGGACGGTTCGCGGATTTGTTCTGGTTTTGAGGGAGTTGACGGATGGGGATATAAATTAATTGGAGACAAGATTTTTTGAGCTTAAAAGCTTCCTTAAAAAGCCTGTTTTAAAACCTGTTGTACGTTATACACTGGTAACAGGGTAGTTCTACTCACGGTGGAATTATTTAGGACCATAAAATGAATCTCCAGTTTTTGTTAGTAATCAGTATAAACAGTGACTAAAGACCGAGAATATACTACAACATATCTAATTTTTAACGGGCCAGACAAAATTATGATAAATATTGATTTTATAGCGGTTTTTCTATTTTCGATGGACAGGGAAGTGAGAACATACACAGGATAGTGAAAATTTAACTGAAAGATGCATTTGAGTTTATAGTCTTTACTCTAAAAATAATAAAAAATACTTTTATGTGCATCATAAAGGTCCACTATCAATTGAACATGGAACTCATTTAGGTTGCTTCTTTTTCCGTCACCTGATCTCTTTGACTTTTCCCTACTATTCGTATCTCCTTCTATTCCAGAACCTTTCTGCCCCATCGGCCGTCAGTTCTGCGTACTATGTGCCCTGCCCATTGCCACTTCAGCTTGCTAATCCGTCGGGCTATGTCAGCGACTTTGGTTCGTTTACGGATCTCCTCATTTCTGATTCGATCTCGCAAAGAAACACCAAGCATAGCCCTCTCCATAGCACGCTGTGCAACTTTGAGCTTCTGTATAAGGCCTATAGTGAGAGGCCACGTTTCCGAGCCATAAGTTATCACTGGTAACACACATTGGTTATACACTCTAGTCTTCAGGCATTGAGGTAATTTGGACGAAAAGATGTTGCGTAGTTTCCCGAACGCTGCCCAGCCGAGTTGGATTCGACGATTGACCTCCTTCTCGAAATTGGACCTACCTAGCTGAATCGTTTGTCCGAGGTAGACATACTTGTCGACAATCTCGAGAATTGAGCTCCCAACTGAAACTGGGTAGGGCGTAACATGGACATTCGACATAAGCTTCGTTTTGTCCATGTTCATCCTCAGGCCTACCTGTTGGGAAACTCGATTAATAATACTGAGGGCTATGCTTGGTGTTTCTTTGCGAGATCGAATCAGAAATGAGGAGATCCGTAAACGAACCAAAGTCGCTGACAAAGCCCGACGGATTAGCAAGCTGAAGTGGCAATGGGCAGGGCACATAGTACGCAGAACTGACGGCCGATGGGGCAGAAAGGTTCTGGAATGGAGGCCGCGTACCGGAAAACGCAGCGTGGGACGTCCACCTACAAGGTGGACCGACGACAAAGCATTGGGGGAGGCCTATGTTCAGCAGTGGACGTCCTGTGGCTGAAATGATGATGATGATGATGATGATTAAATACTACCCCTAAATGATAAAACATTACACATAATTTTAATAACCAGGCGGTTTCATAGACAAATATTTCACCATTTGCGATTTAAAGTCAACAGCGAGTTCGTAGTATGATTTTAGCTACGAAGCTACAGCGCTACGTTCGTAGTCGTCGTAGTTGTTACGAATGTAATATCGCTACACTCGTAGACCGATGTTCGTAGTTCGTGCAATAACATTGAAGTACTTTTGGTAATTTATTTTAATTGTTGATTACCTTACTGTATTACCAGTATATGAAAAAAATATGATAACTAGATCACTGTTATTACAAAAATATCAAAACAATACAACTTAGTTAGTTTTTAGTTACGTAGTTTCTACTTTTTGTCATTTTACGTTAGTTAAATGATTTTGTGAGGCTTCAACCACACCAACGCGTTCAGATCGCCATCGCCGGCGCGATCAAAGGCCAATGACAGGTCGCGCGACCCATGACAGTTCACGCGACCTGTCATTAGCATTTGATCGCGCCGTGATTGCGCCGGCGGTGGCGATCTGCACGCATTTGGTCTGGTTAAAGCATAATAATTGATATTTTCATTTTATGAATTTCTAGCATCTAATCGTAATTAAAATTTCTTAGCGAATTGAGTCGCTACTCAAACTAAATTTTAAATAAACAACTTTAAAATTCGAACTGCCTAAAGCGGGACTCGAACCCACGACCTTCCGCTTGCCGCGCGACTGCTCTTCCAACTGTAGCTTAGACACTGGATGAACATGTCGAAATTTTTCAAGTGTTATACGCTGATAAGGCCGCGTTTTATTTCATCAATGTTGGGTAGTACCTACTTAGACGAGGCGAAGAAGATCGGCAAGACCTGGAGCGAGATCAAACTAGAAGCTCAAGACCGAACGAGATGGAGGACTGTTGTGGACGCCCTCTGCCCCATCTAAGGGACATAGGACCATAAGTCAAGTAAGTCAACTACTTAGTAGTAGTGGGTTCGAGTCCCACCTTAGGCAGTTCGATTTGTTCAAGTTGTTTATTTAAAATTCTAGATGCTAGAATTTTAACTCTTTACTTTTTCTTAGCATAACTTTTTTCAGTCAAACCGTTATAACACCAACAAAACCGTAACGTTTATTGCCAAAATAAAAGCGTCCAATGCTATATCGGAATGCTTTTACGTTAAAAGAAACACCTCTGCATCACTTTATCAAGTAAACAGAAAGCTGGTGACACTTCTCATAGAATTTTATTTTGTGGAGGGCGAGATAGTTCGGGGCCCACTTTAGGGATCCGTGAATTGTTATTGCTGAATAAAAGTTGGCCATGAGCGTGATGCGGCCCCGCGATACTATTGCCACCTTATTCCTTTTAAAGTGTCATGGTTAGCTTTGCATTTATTTAGTTGTTTTTTATGTTTACCCTTATTTCGCTGGGTTGCACCACCTAACTTTAACCGTAACGAGAACTATGACCGTTGTTTTTGTATTGAATTTGACATATTGTTGATGTTTGTTAAAGTTGAAGTAAGTCCTTATAGTGTTTTGTAACAGAGCACGAAAGTGAAAAGGTCTGTTTAAAATTAGGGAACAACTTTACATTTTACTTATGATGAAATGTACCAATGGCTAGGTAAATAATAATTATAAGAAAAAGGACACTCTATTGTTAGCCTTAATATAATTCATAATTAAAATTTCAGTGTCCGTTTTTCGTCATATTTTTACAGAAAAAAATTAAGTCTTTTGACATTGCTAGTGTCATTCAAATAGTTATTGTTTATTCGTAATACCTATGCATTTGTGTAGCATAAATACCTACCTTTACTTTATGTATTGTATAAAATATTACTTTAAACAACATTACACTCACATACCCATACGGAACCCCGTATCTATAACGCAGTTTTATTCACCGGCTTCCATAACCGTCTTCCAATTGAATACAGAAAAATGTAAATGAAATACAGAAAAAAAGTAACCCGTCTCCGATAAAATAAAGCTTGTTGTAAAAGATAATGTTTTTGTCCCACTTTCTCGTGAGGGCTACATTGAGAAATATGGGCGAGTAAATCGATGGGGAACTTTTTATTTCTTATAGTTTGATTCCGAAGATATTGCGTTTGTTTGATGTCTCTTTGTTTTGATAGGTTTTATATCACTTTAGCTGTAGGATTATGTGAAGTGTTCTGGTGTTATTAATTTGTTAAAATTGTTAAGTATTGAAGCGATGACCTCATAAGGTAGCAGGAAGGCGATGGATGCAGGCCCCTACCAACCGATCATTACGGAGATCATTGGGGGAGGTCTGTGTTCAGCAGTGGACATCCTATGACTGATATGATGATGATCATGATCAATAAGGTTCGTTCATTTCAGCCGAAAGACGTCCACTGCTGGACAAAAGCCTCCCCCAAAGATTTCCACGAAGACCGATCCTGCGACGCTCGCATCCAGGGACCTCCCGCGACCTTCACCAGATCGTCGGTCCACCTAGTGGGAGGCCTGCCCACGCTACGTCTTCCGGCTCGTGGTCGCCACTCAAGAACTTTTCTGCCCCAGCGACCATCAGCTCTACGAGCTATGTGCTATGATGAATAAAGTATTTAACAATATTAATCATTAAATTGCTACGGTATTCCGAAAGCTTTTAAGAACATCTTAACACATAATGAGGACACAGGATGAGACATGTAGAGGCTCCTTAAGAGCAAAATGACGATTTGTAAGAACTATTTATTAGTCTAAACTAATAAATAAATTTTGACTTTAACTTTGACTTTGACATCTTCCTATTCAAGAATAGAAGTTTTAGGTACGACTTTATTTATTAAGCCTCCAGCTTGTATTTTAATTCGTTCTGCCTACTATCTGAGACTCAACATTAAAACGTTCATTTCGTAGGCGTATCCGAATATAGGATCTCTTTGATGTTTTTATTTATTTTCCACTTCATGCCTCAGGTCTTTAGCTCAATTAAGTGTGAAATCCGTCGCTCATTTTGTATTTATCGTCAATGTTTAACGGAGTTTCGAAAGTAAATTAAAGAAAAAAGTGTGAACGCTTTGCTACGTTAAACAAATATTTTGACTATAAGTTACATTTGGCAAGATGTCTTAATATTATCCCTTCAAGTACCAGAGAATCAAGAATCCAGACACAATAGACTAACGCCCGTATTCACAAACATTACTATGAGGTCTCACAGTGCGCGTGGACCCACAGAGTCACACACGAATCTATCACAGAGCTCTATTCAACGCTGTGCTTTCGATTTGCTGCTTCACTTAACAATTGAAATGAAACACTCTTGTAGGTTGTTCTAACTTGTATTTCAGCACCACTGATTTACACAATTCCGACATTATGACGTCATCTTAATAGTACCTCTTGCTTTGAACGCTCAAATCGAACTGACTGTCCAGCGGCATTCCGGCGATAAGGTAACTTCCCCTTCCATCAGTGAAAGTCGACCGGTTCAAAACGACTTATCGAGCGCATGCTCCGGAACTAGTCAAATGCAATACTTATTTCATAATTAGCTGTTTACTTAATTTTCAAAATACTAAAATGTATTCAATAAAAATTTAAAATAATTAAATTAAATAATAAATATGAAATAATTGGATTTAATACAAAATAAATTCTAAAATCATTCTAATGTCTGCAAAATGCCTAGGAAGTAATCAAATAAAGTATTTTAATTTAATAATGGGTTTTTGGGTTCTTCTAAAATACAATACAAATACTAAAATTGTTGCAATAACTATTTAAAAGTAACCAATAATCGTATAAAATACAATATGAATTCTAAAATCATTACACAAGCATCGTTTGTGAATACGGGTGTAATTTTTGACCACTTAGGTCACGTAAGATAAGACCGCAGTAACACGAGTTAAGAAACTTAACTAACCTTTATACTCGATAATAATATTGTCCACTTGATCGTTATGACCTTTGACGACCTCATTTGTCTAAAACGAACGACTAAAAAAATGTCTAAATGCGAAAGTTTGTATGGATGTCTGGCTGTCTGGATGTTTGTTACTCTTTCACACAATAAGTATCTACTGAACGGATTAAATGAATCTTTACAGTATAATTAATTAGGCTATAATTTATGACGATCTGTGACTAACTAAATTTCACGCGGGTGAAGCCGCGGGCAAAAGCTAGTTACTAATAAAAAATTTGAAAATGCCTGTATTTTGGATTCCAGAAAAGTCTTGCCCAATATTTTATATGTCTAATAAAGTATTAGTTATGCGCGTTCCCTTCGCCGTCTTGTTTATACATCTTTATTGAATCCGAGAGCGAATACTAAGAACTGTTTAATATTTATATCACGTCCAGCCGCGACCTTCGATTATACGTGACGAAAAAAGCTTTATTATATTCAAATTTACGTCCAATTTGGGGGTAAGATGATATTTATTGTCATGTGATAGTACAAAGTTGCTCAAGGTAAACAACTACCTACTTATAATACTAACCTACCAGTTCATAACAGAAATACCTATGTATTATTATTTATTTGGTCAGTATCCCGTTTAATGATATCTATCGCACTCTATTTTTACACTATACTTATATTACTCATGTTCATACTTATTCGTAAAATGAGTTTCCTGTGGTCTGTGTGTGCTGTATGTTATAAAATTAATCTGTGAAAATCTACGAGGTCTTTTCCTTCTTACACTACAATCTCCATCATGGTTACTATAGAGTTAAATCACAAATTATTTATTTTACAGTTGGTAATCTGATTCTACAAGAGGTCAAAAAGAGAAAGAGCAATGCACTATGCAATTATCATTCAGCGTTTCAAAAGAACATAAAAAAGTATAATCTCTCGCTTTGTACAACTAGTCAAGTGACTAGTTAAATCGGTAAAAAGTACAGAATAAAGCATCTCTTTTAGTACCAGGATAAAGTTTTCCTACTTACATTATCCCAACTAATATTATAAATGCGAAAGTAACTCTGTCTGTCTGTCTGTCTGTCTGTCTGTCTGTCTGTTACGCTTTCCCGCTTAAACCTCGCAACCGATTTTGATGAAATTTGGCAAAGAGATAGTTTGAGTCCCGGGAAAGAACATAGGATAGTTTTTATCCCGGTTTTTGAAACAGGGACGCGCGCGATAAAGTTTTTCTGTGACAGACAAAATTCCACGCGGGCGAAGCCGCGGGCGGAAAGCTAGTAGTATTATATTTTAAAGATACCCTTATCCTCTGAGAAAGATCTACGTGCATATTACAATGGGGTTCGCCTCTAAGCCATGATAAGAAATAGGGTTTACTATGAGAGGGAAGCATGTCAGTGCATTATATCACATTCATACGGGAGAAGTAGATTTACTTGCAAATTGAATTTTGCATTTTAGCGTAGAGTACCTAAGTTAATATTCTGTGTAAGATAAAGTTAGGTAAATGTTGTATTCGTTTTTCAATTTTCAAGGCATAATTTTCTTCCAAGAAAAGAAATATTTTAGTATTGAAACATTGCATTATATTGATACCTTATTCGATATAAGTCTATCACTATCTTACTTTTCACTGGTTCAAATTAATATCAAACACCTGGCTAGGTAGTTAAATCCCTTACACAAAATTAGTAGCCAAGTTCAACTAATAACAAGCTCGACCTAAAACTAAAGTTTGAATTTTGTTTAACAGTTTAGTTTATTTACAGTGTTATAAACTAAGCTGTTAATTGGCCCGTGGACCAAGCTAAAAGTGGGCCAAGTCATATAAGAATACTCATCAGGACGGCATCGACCATCGATGAAATAACCGGTACCGGCTGGGTAAAACCGACTAATCGACACACTCCTATAAAATGTATTGAAATTCTAGGCTGGTTTGCACCACCCAACTTTGACCGTAACATTGACGATAACCGGTGCTTTTTGTATGGATTTTGACAGATTTTTGACGTTTGTCAAAGTTAAAGTAAGATGGTGCAACCCAGCCTTAATCTTATCGTATTTGACACGCAAGGAATTTATTCCACAGCAAAATGTATATGTCTAAAGTGGTCCAATCTGCCACGGTCAGCGTTTTGGCATCACGCCAGTGTGCCTACCATGAGTTTACGTTAGGTGTGCTCGCTAGCGACTGCGTAAAAAAATGACATTTAAATGTATGACATATTGTGCAGCGCCCCTAGCGGCTACTTTCAAGAAATAAAATCTTCATAGAATTTTTTGACTTATTCGCTAGCGAGCTCACCTAACGTAAACTCATGGTAGGCACAATCTAGAGCTATCGACAACCTGTGCCTGTTTTAATTGTGCTGGTGCTTTTTATCAGACAGTTATAAATAAGATACATAATGTAGAACGTGAAAATGCTTGTCTCAATATTTCTGCGAGAAGAAAGCAGGAGTGTAGGAATAATAAGAAGTCTTGGGCCAAGTACCTAGTAGATACTGTGCATAAACTTTATTTTCTAAAATAGCTCAATAGACTTTATGACTCAATAGACGTAGTGTGGGCAGGCCTCCTACAAGGTGGACCGACAATCTGGTAAAGGTCGCGGGAAGAGCCTGGATGCGGACAGCGCAGGACCGTTGATTGTGGAAAACCTTGGGAGGCCTTTGTCCAGCAGTGAACGTCATTAGGCTAAAAAATTAATCTTTCAAAATGAAATGTGAATCTTAGATTATAAAGAAAATCATTATTAACAAAGAAATCTGATGCTGTCAAGTGACTGTGCTACAATAATTTCAATTGAAGCAATGAAGGTTATAATAATGGAGAAATATTTTCATGACTTGGAAAATTAAAAATTGTATGCCTTGCCCAAAGTATTTCAATGATTTTCATTCCCATCACCATCTATTACAAAATGTGCCGCAACTCATAACCTTGTGGGCGCCGAACATTGCGAAACTAAACCGTTTCCCCGAACCCTTAACACTTAGTTAGAAATTCCTCTGCAAATCTTCGTACATTAATTAATCATTCACCTTTACGAAGACTAACGAGCAATGACACACACACACTAGTTCATAGTGGAGGATGTAACAGAAGGGTTACAACAATGTTATAACTGAATTACAAGACGAAATAAAATAAAATCACAAGACCACATTCATAGTTAGACGTTTGGCAAATTTCGATTTGAATACATAAAATGTACTTGAACATTTTGATAATTATTTTGTTCTCATAATTACGAAAAAAATCTGAAAGAAATAAATGCCGTGTGTCTCTAACCTTGTAAGACTGTCATCAACTATTACAATCATGGTATTTTTACTGTCCTAATAAATTAATAAACATTAACGCACTTAACCTTTAAGTGCATTGTACAACAAAGTTCCTTTGGACACTGAGTTCTTTCTTGGTAAAAATATTTTTAGCTCAATTACACTAATCTGGATCCGTGCAAACAAAAATCATTCGACAATAGTACTAAACTAAATTACTTTGTACGAAGCACATACTAGCAAATGTTAGCTTATTATTATTTAAAACATTTTCGCAGTAGGATAGAACGTGCAATTGTGGCAAGCTCTGAAACCATGAACCTTCAGGTTACTGAAGGAAAAAACCTACTCACCCATCTCCACTATGCAAGGGCTATTGTTGTACAACTTAACTAATTAACCAAACACTACACAGATGGTGGAGTAAATTGCTGTCATAATTCACAATAATTGCTGAGGCACAGACAGACAGGTGGGTGTGAAGTGATATTGTTCCCCTAATATGGGTGCGGCAGGCCTACCCGGGATTAAGGTCAGCTATCCACTACAGGAAAAGCGAGGCGATAAACAAATAGAGCGTTAATTCTTTGATAGTATGATTTAGATTTTAGTTTAATTGAGCATTAAGTTTTCTGGTTCGTCGTTTCAGCCAAATCACGTCCACTGTTGAACAAAGGCCTCCCCCAAGATTTTCCACAATGGACGGTCCTGCGGTACCCGTATCCAGACTCTTCCCGTGACCTTTACCAGATCGTCGGTCCACCTAGTAGGAGGCCTGCCCACGCTACGTCTTCCAGCCCGTGGTCGCCAATCGAGAACTTTCCTGCCCCTGAGAAGTTTTCTGGTTAAACTACCAGAAATACTTGAGCCAATAATAAATTCTTGGCTGGGTTGCACCATCTTATTAGCTTTAACAAACGTCAAAAACGTATCCATCATCATCATCATTATTTCAGCCATAGGACGTCCACTGCTGAACAAAGGCCTCTCCTAATGCTTTCTACGTTGATCGATTGGTAGCAGCCTGCATCCAGCGCTTCCCTGCTACTTTTACGATGTCGTCAGTCCACCTTGTACCTAGGTGGATGTCCCACGCTGCGTTTTCCGGTACGCGGCCTCCATTCCAGAACCTTGCTGCCAACCCATCGGCCGTCAGTTCTGCGTACTATATGCCCTGCCCATTGCCATTTCAGCTTGCTAATCCGTCGGGCTATGTCAGCAACTTTAGTTCGTTTACGGATTTCCTCATTTCTGATTCGATCTCGCAAAGAAACACCAAGCATAGCCCTCTCCATAGCACGCTGCAAAAACGTATCAAACTCCATAAAAAAGCACCGGTTACCGTTATAGTCACGGTTAAAATAAGGTGGTGCAACTCAGCCTTTAAAAAGCTTGTCTATGTTGTGGCATTTTCATTATATGTCATTTAGTATGCACTGCATGAGCACGTTTTTTTATGGTTTGGAAATAGTAAACCATAAAAAAATTTGGATTTAACTTACATACCTACTACACGCTGGCCAAACAGGTTGTTTCTTAGTCGCATTTTACGACATTCACCGGAAGTGTGAGGAGTGGTCCTTTTCTACTGGTTTTAGTGCATTTAACAAAAAAGTAAGAATAATATGTGTCTAATAAGTAAAAGCTGCGCTTATAAAAATAGCTTCCGATAAAAATATCATAACCCAATTCATAAAAATATTCACAAAATAAATAAAGAATTTTACGTATTTACAATGAACATTGTAATACCGGGACAATACTACAAAAGACACACAAATATCATTAAAAAGCTCACGCCTAGCACGCATTGAGAGTCACTGACGCATGGCGTTAAATGAGGCCGCATTCAGAAGACCCTTTCAAAGGGATAGGCCTCAAAAATCAGTCGACTGCTTAGTAGGTTTGCTCTGAAGGTTTTGGGATGGTCAAATTAATTTAATTACATATTATTTCTAAAGGTGCAAGAAATACGAATGTTTTTATCCACTCTAGTATAAACCTTGCAAAATTACATATTTCCCTATGAATTGAAATCATTCATCAAACGTAGGTATAAGGTTTAATTGAGGTTCCTCATTTGAAGTAGATTCATGTAGATTTTAGATTCGCAGCTGGACGAACTGGACTGTGAAGGTTTATGAATAAACGTGCTGTGCATTAATGACAGTACTTACAAATGTAACTACTGGCTAAAATAACAAGACGTTTTATTATTGAAAAATATTGTAAGTTACTTTATGGAATACATTTGATACATGCCACTACCTTGCAGAAAGATAAATCAATATTTTGCCTAATCATTACTTAAGTCATACTACGTCGAACAACTTTAAAGAAATGGGAGCTTATACAAAAAGTTAAACGAACGTTCAACACATCTTTAAAAAGACAATTTCCACACTAAGTACATGTAAAATTAAACAAGTGTTCAATGCCCGTTTAACTCTTTATTTGACAACTATGGACTTTATGAGAAAATTGAAAACTTCAGTTTGTAACTGTAAACAAAATCGCGAGTGCACGAAAATAATTTCTCCACTTGAATTCGTGCAACAAAATTGACAACACACATTGCCTCCTGTACGAAGCTGACAACATTTTTTCACCCGATCTGCAACGTATTTCAAACACGCAAAACGTCAAATCTCGTTTATGTCACGCATATCCAGATAAGCTTAGCTAAGTAAATGTTTTCTTGAATCGATAGATATTCGTATTTGTGAGTCATGACTTGGGAATTCTTCTATATTTTTCTTTCCTCTTAGATCACCGTGCCTTGTTAAAATTCATAAGAACTAGAAAGTAAAATTAGATCTTAATAGTCTTTATGGTCTTGAATAATAAATTGACACTGCATTCTATTCCATTTAAATTGAGATCAATTTTTTTGTTATTGCCTTAAGATAATACTCGAATAAGAAAATACAAAAAATATTTCGATTCACTCCACCCTCCGATTTTAATTAGTTCAATTATAATTTCCACATTTTCGCTTGTTGCCAGAATAAAACCCCTTTTCGATTGAAAGGTGCCGAACGTTTATTGGTCCAATTCCATTTGAGCACACCCAACGGCGTTTATTTGTTTGGAAAAAAATATTCGCGGGGTCTATTTGCGATGTTTCGAAGGGTTACAGATTGGTGCATTAGGCCACGCAGTATTTTACGCGGGGTTCGGAAATATCGACTGGCGAAGCGAGTGGTTGCATATTCGGGTTTGTTTATTTTGAAACACGAACGTTTTTGTTTATAATATCTATAGCCAGTTTTATGAAAATGATTAATTTGCAAGTGTGGTAATTAACAATGAATGACGTTATTATCTGTGGTGCGATTGTCTAAGGCAATCGTATTCATTTGACAGTTCATAACGTACGTTATGATGTGTCAAACGGCTAATTCTAATTGTGTAAGGAGTTCATAAAACGATAACGATATGTTAACGATTTGATCGTAATTTTATACGATGAGTGAATGATGAATATGATTTTGACAGAAAATTCGAATTGTCTAAGTTTCATGAGCCCATTGCTAATGTCAAATGATTGCGGTGACTCGTAACTCATGATAATCGTATAAATTCTCATAGGAGGTGTAATTCTATCCTCGTCCTCGTATGCAAATTGTTAATTTATTTCTTTGAAAGATAAAGTGTGGTAAGCGGTGAGTGCTTGGTGTTAATGGAAATAAGTTTTAGTGAGACACAAGAGTTCTTTTTCATCAACACTAAGTTTTGTACTATACTACTACGCAATTAATTACTTAAAATTAAGTCAATAAAGTAGTTAGGTAGGTACCTACTTAACACGTTTTAATCAGCCTTAACCCACAATACTGCCAAAGTGGTAGGGTAAAGTTATGTTGGGACATGTAAAAGTGCCCTGTGTGGGCTTATTTACAGGAATAAATGACTAATAAAATAAAGAAAACTGTTCAAATATACACATCTTTTTATTTAAATTCTTTACACAGACAGCTATAAGTACTTCTTTTGTGGTCAGCCTTCGTCTCTTTACAAACTAAGTTTTTATTTTAAATATAATACTATAGGTACTTTAAATCACAGCATTCTTGAAAACTTAGTTTTTTTTTGGAACAACAAGATATAAAATAACCATGAAAAATCAACAGCCTCCCTACTCATTTGTACTTGTCGTTTTTTCTAACAAATAATTATGCAATAAAATGTATTGTTTTAAACTTTTATGGTTACTAAAATAATAATCATTAATACACTTCGAAGAGTTCCAACACTGGTAGATGGTAGGACAGGTGCAGGCGCTGTAGAACAAGATGAGAGCTGCAATGACAAACAAAATAACATGTTAGCTGCTAGCTAGGATATAGCTACAACACATATCTATTATCCTACTAATATTATAAATGCGAAAGTTTGGATGTCATAATGTCTGGATGTTTGTTACTCTTTCACGCCAAAACTACTGAACGGATTTTGTGTAAACTTAACAGTATTATTGTTTGTAACCTAGATTAACATACAGTCTATAATTTATGACAATCTGTGACAAACTAAATTTTAAGCGGGTGGAGCCGCTGGCAAAAGCTACTAAAAATACCTTCATTATTTGTGCAACATAAATCATACTGTTCATACATAATAATAATATAAACATACATTATCATATTCCATTATTTAACTTACATATTTTAGAGTAGCAGTAGCAGTAACTGGAGTATTCTCCACCTGGGTGTGGGAAATTATTGGAAGAGTTCCAACACTGGTAGATGGTGGGACAAGTGCAAGTGCTGTAGAGCAAGACGAGAGCTGCAATGAGAAACAAAAAAAACATGTTAGCTGCTAGCTAGAATGTGGCTGAAAAATTGTGATAAATCTTATTCACTGTTTTTTTTATGCATAACGAGGCAGGTATTTGACCACAATCGCACCAAGTGTTAAGTGGGATGCAGTCTAGGATGGTACATATCTGGGCTGTAAGTGCCTATTCACTCTCGCCTTGTAAACACCCGGATTATAGTCTTCGGGAAAGACAGCAGCAGGCAACAAATTCCAGTCCCTAGCTGTTCGCATTATAAGAGTCATAATAATGTTATGTTGTGTAAGTATGTTGAACAGTTTATTGGTTAATGTCAATAAAATAGGCCTTACCGTTTTCCAGGCTTGCACCTCTTTAGACGTCCCATCCCCAATCTTGTTTAGTGCCCAGGACGTGTTGCGCCAGAACTCAAGTCAAGGAACCCTCATCACACGACCACGCGCTGTTACTACATTATTTAGCTGGGTCTCCATCTGGCGTGGGCTATTATTCTTGCCTTTGGCACTGAAAATGAAATTGATTATTTGATATGAAGAAACCAAAGTTACAGGAGTAGTTATTGAAACTTGGGTTGTTTTCATTTTTGATAGAATGCCTTAATTTAGTGTAATAATCTATACTTACTTGTGTTTATAAACAAATTTAACATAATTCAAAAACTTCGTAAAAGTTTTTCAAGTTTTTTGACACTTGACAGATAACACTTGTCATTCACAGAACATAGATTAAAATACTACTTCTCAAAACACTTATTTATGTATAATTTATTAAATGTGAGATTAAGTTCGCCTTAGGTTAAAATTTTGGCATTAAAGTATAAATAAATAAAAAGAAGTAATCATTTCACGTCGTTTTTCGTAGTCCATTAACGCCACCTATTGTAGAGTAGTATTCAACTTAGCCTGCCTAGCCTTAAAGTATGTATGCCACCTGGGGGCGGGTAGTGGAACTCGTATTTCATTCGTTCTATGCGTTTGGTTATATGATTTGCAGAGGTAAATTTTTAATTCGAATTCAATGTTTTTATGAATAAAAGTATGTTATTATGGTGTAATCATAAAATTTTATTAAAAAAAACTGCATTTGAACATGGATTTCATTCGTTATTTGTTAAAAAATAATGAGTTTCAGCGAATGTTTTTAATTAATAAAACGCAAATCCATGAAACGATTATATACGACCGGTCACTTTTCGGTCTTCATGAAATGGACAAAATTACACAATTCGAATTTAGATATACGATCGATGATCAATTGTATTCATTGTCCATCCATGAACAACTTTACACAATCGCACCTCTGATTTGGTTAAATATTTAATAATGATCTGGTGGCCAGCATTATTAGACTATAATGATAGTTGTGGTTGCGGGTTTGAATTCCAAGGGGACAATATACTAACATGAACATTTTATACGCAGAGTCTGTATTAAGTATTATGTACATTATGAAGTCGCTATATTACTTGCTGGTTATAGGTTTCATACTGTTACTTGTAAGATTTGATAATGTAAGGTTTATATTCCCCAAATGGTTTAGATATTGCAGTTAGCTTATTCGTTTATTCTGATAGATAAATGTTTGCTTATTAAAAAGGGCATTGTACCATAAAGGTCATAGCAGACTTATCAACTCGGAAAGTGCCTCACACCTGGCCTTTCGCGAGCTGTCATCGCTTTTCGCGAGCTGTCATCGCCTTTCGCGCGCTGTCAATCATGAGACGAGGCGTTTACTTACGTTATGGTGCGGATAAGTGTGCGTTGCAGTATGGAGTTTCATTATATGGAATACTGACCACCTCGAGTTGATACGGTTACGATCCCTTTCCGAGTTGATAATTATGCGACATCTTATCATATTAATTACAATGAATTTATTACGAGTAGTAACATTCCTCTTTATTCTTTATCTATGATAGAAAGTTTTATCGTAAAACGTTTGTTTTAACTCAAACTTCAGTATACTTAAACTGAGATGAGAAGGATGACTTCAATCTACCGTAAAATAGGAAATTCCTTATTGAATGGCCAGGGATGTGCCTTGACATAGACGAATCGGAGGTGCGATGTTGTGATGCTATCCGGCTCACGGGGACATTTTGTTACTTCAGGCGGTTATAGCCTTAATATCGAGAGAAAAAGGCGTGAAATTGCTTAAACATTTTCAAGACCGTAGATGTCACGGTGAGGTGACATACAAGAGTCAGCCTTAAACTAAGGGTAAAGGGTATAAAATTACGATAACTTGTCTAAAATCGTGATCAATTTCAAAAGAACTTAGGTTAGAAACTATTATAACTATAGTACCTACATCCTTTTTTAAATAAATGTGTAGAATAATGTTTTATATCGAAAAATATGTAGTATTTTTTGTGTGAAACTTTAACAGAATTGTAATAAGTCATGTGTAATAGTAATTATCCTGCTTTCGCCTCCGAGATTTATTTTACCATGTAGTACCCCTGTACGACAAGCCAATCCGCACACAATATTCAGCGCAGTAGTAGTAAAAAACAAAAGAGCGGGCAACCCCACCCCTACCACGCTGTGGGCTCGGTGTCCGAGCGGTCTCATTCCTTTGTGCGCACGCGCAACGACCGCACGCAGTATAAGAAAAATGCTTAAGTGACGTCACCAGGACGTTTTTACCGACAAAAAACGTAATTATTTTAAGTTGTGCAGTGTAGTGACGAGAATTAGACCCAACAAAAGGTTGGTTGTAACAACTATTTTGTGCAAGTGCTCGTACATTTTTATTATAAGCGTTGTGACACGACGCGTAACTTTGACCCATTTTTAGCTCCAAGTTAACGCGCGATGTTAACCAGTAGCCATTTTTTTGCTCCGAGGTAATGCGAGATGTTACCCAGTAGCCATTCTTTTGCTCCGAGGTAATGCGAGATGTTACCCAGTAGCCATTTTTTTCTCCGAGGTAATGCGAGATGTTACCCAGTAGCCATTTTCTGCTCTAGCGAGTTAATACGAGATATTAACCAGCAACCACTTTATATTCGGTCATTTTTGCGGGTCATTTTTTAACCAGTAGCGTTAATACGAGATATTAACCAGCAGCCACTTTATGTTCGGTTATTTTTTAACCAGTAGCCGTTTTTTGCTCTAGCGAGTAAAAACGAGATATTAACTACCGAGATAGCCAGGTATTGTAATATTATTCACTTTTACGAGTTAAGTATCTTCTTTTCGGCCATTTTAAAAAGCCGTAAAAACAGAACATAATGAGCTCATACAGAAAAATGTTGCGTTTGTACGAAACTACCCACATTAAGAGCTTGCCTTCTTGGCCTTACACCTTATGAACCATCAACCGTCTTGGAGCCTGATGACCCGGCGCCGCGGACGCACTCGCCCCAGTCGAGCCTCCGCCTGCTTTTATAACGACCGATGACCCTGTGGCCATACACATTGTTCAATGCTACAAAGGGTAACTGAATAATTTTGTTGTTTTGTATTTTTATACATTACACCAATCGATATTGGTCTAAATACAAAGGCTAGTAAGAAAGAAATAAGTATCAGATCAAAATTCAAAGTGCATTTATGTAGATTCATTACTTGCTATTATAAGGTCAGAATAAAAGATCCTAAATAAACCTTAGGCCGGTTTGTTGACCGAACCGAGTCGAAGTGGAAATAAATGCCTACTTTATATATGAAGTATGACAATATGTCGTTTTTTCTATGCAACGACTCATATTAACTGACATTGTGATTTTGAGTACTTATCAGTCTCACATTTTTTTTGTTGGAAACTTACAAAGATCTTTCTACATTTCCGGTCGGTCGACCAATTACATCGACGGTCGACAACTATAACTCATTATAATCCTCTAAAACGGGAAAAGAGGTATTTATTTGATATGACAACTAATCCAGGCTGCTGCACTGAATATATAATTAAGCTTTAGCCGTTCGCATAACTGTGTGAATCGAGGCTTTATACAGAGGCCGTACCGACAAGCTACGCCCTGCTGTATGGTATGATGGGCTAAGACCTATCACCCGCCCGCGGCGCAACCACGCCGCCTTCCACAAGCGCAGGCGCCTTTATTTACGCCGCAGCGCCGCGCCGCCGCCGCCGCATGCCCAGCGCTGCCAGCGCAACGCGGGAAGCGCCATTAAAGACCGACCAGAACACCAAGGTAACCCGCGTCCCTAGACGACGCGCCATCTATGTACAGGTATGTGCTGGCCGCTTAAAATATTTTTATTTTAAATGCAATGTACATATTATCCGGTTACAGAATTTATTGTACCGAGATACCTATTCGATTCCCGAATCGAACCCAGATGATTTTTTTCATAATCATCATAACCATGCGAGTAAACATAATTAATTATACAAACAAATAATTATACACGTCGGCGCAGAGACGTTGATATTAAGAATATTCTTAATCGCATCCGTCAACACGAGTACATTCTGAGATTACCCACTTGTTAAAAAAAAAAAAAAAATGTTCCTAGATGGTGGACTTAGATAGCGTTTATATAAGATGCTAAACAAAGTTTATGTGGTTTAAGCACTTCAAAAGGGATGATATTTTAACCGCAATTAAACTTTTAACAAAAGATTCATTTATGGTTTAAAGAAACTTATTACTAATATAATATGTTTATTACATAAACACGATAGCCACTGAAAAGCAAATAGAATTATGGTCTTATTTTAACGGATGCTTGTTTTGTATCTGAACAAACAGGCAACATTTTTGTTTGTCTCTTTGCGGCCTTTCTTTAGCCCTGATATTTTTACAAAGTTTATTTTTTTATTCATGACGTCTCACCAGCTTGTATCTATAAATAATAGATAAAATCTAAGAGCTTCCTTAAACTGTATCGGTATCGGTACTTAAGATGACGTCATTTTTTTCTTGTATTGGAAAAACATTATTATGTAGGTTTGTACCTACTAATCAATGTATGATTAATGCTAATAATACTATTGATAGTCTTACAAAGTAAGGCTTCATCATCATTATTATTATTTATTTAAAAAAAAAAAAAAAAAAGGTCAGTTTTAACTCCATGTACTGTTTTACAATTGGTTCGTATAAACTATTTATGTATAACGTTAGAATTCTCATAAGAAGAGATGCGACATCATGAAATACATTGAATCATTTCTTATCTTGCTAAATCTTTTAGACAAGCAAAGTATCTTATTATGCGTTAAAGCGATAATAACTATGCCTTTATAAATATAACACAATAATAATTACATTGTAATCAATGTAATAGAAAATTATTGACGCATCAAAAAATAAATCGGGCCGCTTGTAATAACAACCGGACTAGTGGACTTTGGTCAGTCAAAGAACGAATCAACCACATAAAATAAACTATGTATTATGTAGGTACCTACCAGTACTACCACTACTTGTAACCTTTAGTTTAGATTAAGGACATTTTTTAATAATACCAAAAAATAATGCGATTTTATTTTACGAATTGATAACGCTGCCACAAACTCATAATAATGAATGAGTCTTTCTTCCCTTTCTATGAAGTATAAATTGAGAATTAGTATTTTGTTATTTTTTCTTAGCATGATTATAAAAATTCAATCATCACAGTCATAATACTGAAGCTGACTGAATCAAGGTGTCTGAATAAAGACACGGAGTAGGAACTTGGTTTAATATTGTCTCAGAAAATGTTAGACGCTTTGGTTTCTGTACATGACATAAACCTATTTTTTGTTTCTTGAACTTTGTTTGATATTTAGTCATAATTCATATTTTATCGTCTGGCGTAGAGATTTCTACACGATTAACATGAATTAATTCCAATTAATTCGCCTTAGAATGGCGACCATTTTTTTTTTAGACGTTAATACGTTTTTTCACAAAAAAAAAAAATAAATAAAAAAAAAAAAATAATAATAATAAAAAAAAAAAAAAAAAATAGAATGCTGGGGCAACAGGTACATCAGTAGTACCATATTGCCCATTTAAGCTTACCTTTCCTTTGCAGTAAGTTTTGTATTTGGCAGTCGTGGATCAAACAAAACGTACCAGACTCCGCTATACACTCCGCAAATAATAAATAAATATCCTTCCTTCGACATTTTACACTACGCTCCTAGTCCCAAACACTGAGCAAAGCTATGGGTCCTAGACAACGGATATAAACATACTTAAATACCGTTTTTATATACATAAGTACATATTATACATAGTAACACCTAGACCCATCACAGAAATTAAAATGTATCAATTCAATTTCTGCCCGGCCGGGGATCGAACCCGGGACCTCTCGGCATAGTAGTCCGTTTTGAAACCACTACACTAAATGACTGACAAATAAATATTTTTACAATGCTCAATTACATCATTGTACCTACCTTACTCTATTTTCTTAGCATATTCTAAAGTCGGGTGCATCCTATAATAACATTAAATAACCACCGCTTAGCAATATCGTTAGTGAAATCATATAATTTATTGAAATATATAATTATTTAAATAAATAATATAATTTATAGGTCAGGTTTCAAGAATCAAAAGATTGCTATTAAAAGGTGCTATTAAATAGAAACCAAACTTTTTCCTCGCAACAGTGTTACTTGGAATCCAAATTAATACTGTTTTGGAATACTGGTCAAACTGTATCCAAATAAATTAATAAGTTTTAATTAACCACATTATTTATTTATTAATTAAAATGCAAGTGAGCTTATGTTTTACAACAATCAGAGTGTTAGCCTTGCAGTCACTGTGATCGATTCGGTGTTAACCACTACCGTCGTCAAGCTCAGTTCTGAGATGAAACTGGATAAATATAGGAAAGGAGTGTCGACACGAGGGTGTTCGGCCCACACAGCACGCGACACGCGGCAGTATTGCCTGCGGTTTGCGCCGCTGTCAACGTTGATACAATTAGCCAGTGTGCTGGATAGACAGGATGCTCTGTCAACTGTCTTGGCAACTTTTTACAATCAGTAGTCGTACTTAACAGTTAATAGAAGTACAAATAAATGTATATAATAATACTCTATAATGAACAAAATCTTGTTGAGACCGTGATACTTGTTATTGTTATGAATAAGTGATGCAATACGATTATAATACAAAAATATTGCTTTATTATGTATTTAGTACATTGACATTTACTCTCTTAACCATTTAACATGGACATTGATCCATGCTCTAAACATCTACATGGTAAAATAAATCTCGGAGGCGAAAGCAGGATAATTGAATGATCAAACGAACTTACCAAGTGAAGTTCGATCTAAATTATCCTGTTTTCGCCGAAGAGATTTAAGGTCCCTCCCAACCCGAAGATTTCTATATCTTCTTCCCTGGAGGTAAACGTCAATGTCATCTCTTCTCTAAATATAATGAGACCGCTCGGACACCGAGCCCACAGCGTGGTAGGGGTGGGGTTGCCCGCTCTTTTGTTTTTTACTACTACTGCGCTGAATATTGTGTGCGGATTGGCTTGTCGTACAGGGGTACTACATGGTAACTTAAATCTCTTCGGCGAAAACAGGATAATTTAGATCGAACTTCACTTGGTAAGTTCGTTTGATCATTCAATACTAAATTGAAGTATCAACCTTTTCGCAAGTTTATACAAAACAAAAGTTCCACACGATCGGATTTGAACTAACTTTTAACAGTTCACAATAAAATAGGAAACAAAAATACATATTATATGAATCATTCATACCGCACCTTGTACGAGTATTATTTGTTCAAAACTTATACTTACTAACAATTCTATTTTTGTTCAGAGAACTAACGTATTGGGTTTCAAAGAGAAATAAACATCTAATACAGGGCGTATAGAACCAATTACAAATGCACATACCTTGATTCGGAGCAATGATGAGCAAGATGAGCATTAGCAAAAATATTTTTTCAAGATTTTTTCATTGTAACTTAGTGGATAAGAGCTAAAGCACGCGATGCGGTGCGGCGCCGAACCCGCGTATTACCTACCTATTTCGTCTTGTGCCCGCCACAGGTATTTCTATGTAAGACGACACACTTTGGCTGTCGATCATAGTGAGTCAAGCGAGATCATCATGATCATCATTGGTAGCATGCGAGATACATATTCTCAACTCACAATAATCTGACATCAGTTACCTGTCACCGTTGAAAGCCTGTTATGCCAAGTTATAAGTAGAAGAACTTAACTTTTTGGCCTAGTTACCTTACACCCTGTATTCGATTCTGCATCTGACTGCATTAAAACGGCGGGATATAGTCGAGTCACGTGGGGAACGTGCTCGCGTTGTTACGGAATAACATAGTTGCTGTGTTTGGGAGAAACGGGGGTAAGCGAGTTTGTATGAACTTATTGGTTCATTATAGAAATTTTATATTGTTTTCACTCCTGACACAAAAAAAGTTTATAAGGTCAATGTCACTTTGACTTCCATTTCAAAGGGACGTGCTATAAATTGTGTCTATCTAGGACATTGTAGGTCCCAACACATTTCTTTTGTGACTCAACTAACCGTGCAGTTTGAAATTATGACGAGTGACAGTATTTTATGTTGATCTACTTAGGCTGGGTTGCACCATCTAACTTTAACTTTGACAACGTCAAAAATCTGTCAAACTCCATACAAAAAACGCCGGCTGTCATAATAGTTACGTATAAGGTATATTTAGTTAGTACTAGTTTTTTATCGTTCATTAATTTTACAAGTAAATCTACGCTCTGAGTAAAATCTTATCTTATAGGATATTAGGGTACTTCTCATTTACACTCAAATTTGATGGTCACACAATAATAGTTCATAAACGGTATAAGTTAGAACAATAACTTTGAAATCAGATGATAAAATATCTATTTAGCTACATACAAAATAAATTTTATCGTAATAGAAGCAAAAATAATACGAAAAAATCACATGAAACGATAAAAAACGGGGTCATTTTTCGCGTTCTCATCGTGTCACACCTTCGGTTGCAATGAAACATTTGGTTACTGCATTCACAATTTTCATTCAATTTGTGTGTATCATATACTAAAATCATCGTAATAAAAATACGAGGCCCTCTGGCCTAAATAAAAAATATATTTTTGTTGAGGGACTGATAATCAGTTAGAGTTCTTTTTTATTGAGGTACTGATAATCCGTTTTTTGCTTCTTTAGCATTTCAGAATGCCACCAGTGTCACCCTTAAAACCAATTGCGTAGAATCTTGTAACTTAGTAGGTGACGTAATCGGTAAAATTTTATCTTGTATTTAAGTAGGTACCTATTTATATTATGTTATTACTATTTATCTATGAAAATAAGACAAAATATATGTTTTATAAACACCTAAGAGTCATTTGCAGTAGTAAAGTTTGAAAAAAATATTGCTGTGAAGTACAGAATCACTTTCGTGGCATCAAAAAATTCAAAACGTTAAAGCTTCCAAACGAGACTCACTATTTGACTGATTTACTGAGAATACAATCTTCACATCAAGCGCTACAATTTTTGTTTACAAAAAGTTGAAATAAGTTAGAAATAAAATTCGCCACGAAGGTGACGATGAGAACCGTGGCGATGAGTACAATAATATTTACGATAGGACACACAAAAGAGCGAATTTTTGCGCAAATAGTTTTTATTTGTGAAATGTTTTGGAATGTTAGTTTGATTAAAAGCGCTTTTTCAGCTTCATGTTGATTTTGTTGAATATACAATAACATTTTATGAAAAAGCTTTCAAAAATGCTCTAAAAAGTGATCAAGTTTTTATTTACATGACAAGAGTGCGTGGAATTTACCTGCCTAGGTCGCACTTACACGTCGTGTCATGTAAGTTATAAATTACTGTATTTGATTGAAAAAGAGGCTGACAAAGATGACCAAGCTTCTTCTACCACTTCTTCTCATCAAATATATTGTCCCAAAGTGGTGGTAGGGCAAGCTATTTGCATTTTATATACGGAACCCTAAAGCAGAAATTCTTTGCGCTACTGAGCCTATTGTAGTAGAGAAAGATTATTGCTGTATTAGCTCAGACTTCAGATATAAGATATCGGATAATATAAAACCCTACGTGACGAGAAAGGAAGGCCATTTAACTTAAGAGTTATAGGGTTCATTTTTCAATAGCAAGTTGAAGTGGTTTATATTTCTAACCGACTTAAACAAAAGGAGGATCAATTCGGTTGGTATATTTTTTTATCTACTTGTATTGGTTAAAGTCGCGGGAAGAGCCTGGATGCGGGCAGCCCAGGACTGTGCATTGTGGAAAACCGTGCATTGTGGGAGGCCTTTGTCCAGCAGTGGACGTCATTTGGCTGAAACGAACGTAAAGGAAAGAACATTTAATCATATTATTGACCACTATAGCCTAGTGGTGAATGATTAAATTATGTCAGCTACGTTCAACGTTCGATGCCCAGTGAGGGCGCATAAAACGCAAAGTAGGTCATTGTAATGTTACAAGTAAATGGTCTCTTTAATAATAACTGGAATTAATAAGGACTGGAATTCGCTGCCTGCTGCTGTATTTCCTGGACACTATAATCCGGGCGTTTTCAAGGCGAGAGTGAATAGGCACTTACAGGGCAGATATGTACCATCCTAGACTGCATCTCACTTAACACCATGTGCGATTGCGGTCAAATACCTACCTGCCTTGTCTAGCATAAAAAAAAACGTCAACTTTGGTACAAATTATTTTAGGAGAAAAAATGGTAGCATAAGAATTGAGTATACCGAATTTCACACCACACAGTCACTACGTTGAATACCCACTTTAAATAACATAAGTTCTTGGAACGTATCTCGTAAAATATATTCGGTAAGAGCAATTTTATGGGGAAAGGTCCCTTTTGTATTAATACGGTACGTAGAACTCTATAACAGAATTCTGTGAGCTATAAGTTACCAATTTCTTCCAATACCTAATAGTGTGAGGACAAGGACTTAATGATAAGTACTTTCATATGATACATTCCACATTAGCAAAATATAGAATATTTCTAGTTTTCAATGCGAACCATTCATATTGATTTTTAGAATAATGCTAAAATATAAATTCTGTGGTTAAAAAGCTACACTAAAATAATCTGTAGTGTGAACACAAATTAACAAGACAACAAAATTGTTAATACATTTTCTCTTCCAAAAAATTCAACGACATTTAAATACACAAAAGACACCCCGCATTCCTTTCACAATTAACTTTCATCTAACTGCCACATTTAAACTCTGTTTATCATTTATGGGACTCATAAAACACGATATTATTTAATGCGAGCAAAGCGCTTACAAAAGCATGTTTCATAGCTTAACTTGAAAACTTTTAATATTGTCCACACATTCTTGTTTCAGTCACCAAGTTTGGAGTGTGGTGTCACTGTGAGCGGGATACAAACTAATTATTTACTGGGTCAAATTGCTTACATAATTTTAGCTTTTTGATTTGGTCCACAAGGTGGACAGATTACCTTATAAAGGTTCAGGAGAAGGCGCTTCACACAACAGGGCGATTTGGAAATCATTAGGCGGAGACCTACATTCTGTGGACATCTCCTGTGGCTGAATGATGATGACTGTATTCTTTAAGTACCTACCTATCCTCATTAAAATGAATGTGCCACCATTTTGATTGAGTTACGTCAAGGTGTGCTTCATAACAAAGTGGTAGGTACTTTGTCATTTCCAAAACATAAAAGTTAATCGTATTATACAGTTTAAAAGCGAATACATCAACGCCATTTTGTTAGTTAATTTCAATTAATTATGCAAATTAATAAATCGCATGTTATTACAGTTTACGTTATAATCAACAATTAATTTTAATTCAACTCCAATTATGCTACTATGGTAATGTTTGTTTTATTTGTGAATTAAACCCAACACCGATAGAAATGTTTAAACATTAACAGCTTTATTAATTAGTATTAAATTAGCTATTGTAATTTCCCACAATCTGAATAGTTCTCAAACTTTATGATGTTTTTATAAATAAATATTGAATTTTAGAAATAATATGAATTATAAAAGCACCCACACGCTGTTGCGAATGTCAAGACGATACAGTGCATCTGAAAAATATCACTGAGAAAGCGTGAAATTGTTTAGATGCTTATTTGCCCGACCTTACCCCATCTTGCAATAACAGTTTGTGAAAATTCTCTCAGTAGATTTCATAAAGGAAACGCTTGAGACCAAGACTGGCTGCGTATAGTCCAAATGTGCCCCAGGAGACACATAAGAAATTATACACTGAACATCGGAACGCTTTGAAAACGAAATTGAATACTGATATCCTTTGTTTATATTGGAAATGTTTTGTTTTATGCTTTGGATAGCTCGTTTGACTCTTGACGTTGGAAAATTCACCTGCTACGTTCTTTGAGAAAGCTGAAGCCCCGTTTCGGCGTTCTTTTTGCTGCTCCTGCGATGTTGAATACACGCTCGTATGGATGCATCAGTTTTTAGCTCAGGCTTTATGTCCATCCAATGCACAGAGAACGTTATATTTTCGACTGACTTTGATTTGACTTTTTAGTATTTATTTACGATCGTGCTATCACATGCATGTAGATGTAATGCATGATCATACTCATAATATAGGTATTTTGTACAAAATGAAAAAGGTTTGCCATCTATCATATTTCTAACGCAACGTGGACAAAAAATATCGAATGCCTAAAACCAATTATTTTATTAGCATGTAGGTAGGTATATCGTGAAACTTAAGCAAACCGTTTTCTTAGGTTCATTTAATACGGTAAGTATTAATTTCTACAAACAAACGAACAGCTGCATGCGACGGGAGAAACTAATAAAGTAAATCTGAAACTTAAAATTATATAAGAACATAACTTTTGTTTGTTATATTTTATTTTATAAAGAAATGTAAAATACATTTTGGGAGTATTTTCCAGTACCTAATTAACATAGTGTTTTAAAGAAATAAATACACCTGGATCTAACTCTACCAAATGAAACAAAAAGCATTTAGCGCAGAATAATGATCCTGAAATAACTGCTTCCATTGTCCTCTAACAAAAATGTACAGTCAATATCAAACAATCATAGTCCTCAAATCTTTACACGTTTCCATACAGTCCTAAGCGCCTGTAATATGGACACAATTATGTTTTTGATATCGCCTGTACAATGCCTGGCTACCTGTACCTAATTCATATATTCATACAAATACCTCACAAAATATACATTCCTGATTCAGATCAGGAATCCGCGGTACGGTCCAAGTATGTGTGTGCCCTAATACGATAAGAAGATTATATCTACCCAGCCTCACATATACCGCGTTGGAGATTAAGATATAAGAAGTAACTTCGTCAAAGGCAGCTATAATGGGTTCTTAAGGAGTCTTTAGATTAACTCTAAGCTCACATACGAGGATCTGGTTCGCATCGGCTTTCAGTCGCTGCCAAACGAAAATCAACTTTGTAAGTATGCAGCTAGAAAGGAAATTGGAAAAGAAATATCACTGGAAATATAGATATTGAAATCAGTTTTGGAACTTACGAAAATGAAATCGCTATTCATGGCAGTGATGCGCACAGATTTTGAGCTAATCAAGCTTAGTTGGAGTCTTTGAGTAAGGCTTGAAGATAATAAAATTTAATGCAAAGATTGTATCAATCTGAGTAGTATATTTTGGGGATAAGGTACCTATACTTACCTACTCTACATTAGCAGTCATACGAGTACCTATAAGCTAGCAAATTGTGATACACATCTGAAATCAGAATTGTTTCGCTGTTTTTTAAGAGGCAAAGGGGAGCTACCGTGTTTTTGTTCCCACTGCCTTTGCGGTTTTCGTAAACTTCAAAGTTTTTGTATCATTGTATCATTGTCAATAACCAAATTAATATAATATATTGCCTTGACTACAGGAGTACGAACCTCTTTAATTTACCTAAGGAATATGGACAGTCTTGACTACAGAAGTACGCCACTCTATAATTTTACCAAAGGAATATGGAGGATTTGGAATACACTCCCCATACTGTTCAGACGGGTTGGGGATTCTGGGCACACATAATTTTCATTTTAGCCGCTGGCAGACACTTTAGAAATTCATTCTAGAACACTGAATTCATACTGTGACCTTTTCGCCTTTTGTATGTGCTATAATTAGTAGAATATCACAGAAACATTAATATTGTTGTAACTCACAGTATTCAGGCATGTAAAGTTATTTCGTAAACTGTAAATACATTTTACCACTACAAACTACTAATTCAAATGTATTCTAATTACTTAAATTCTGGCTACAAACGATGTTTTCGGTTCAGTGATTTAATAATCACGTTACCACTAATTGGTACATGTTAGTAAATAACGTTAATTAGAGCGGGCTTTTATTAATTTAATATTAGTATTTGTTGAATTCATTAGCCATTACTGTTTAATATGATTTGAGTATACCAGCATTGATGTTTAAAGGAGGTTTTTCATGAATATAAACTGTTTTTCAACGTGGCCACTCATGCTTTTTGGAAACACGCTTCTAAACTTATTTAGAAAAATGCGTCAGAAAACACTATTTTTACTTTGTAGTGAACCAGTTCAAAAAATGCTTTTTACTTTTTATTTTATTTTGTTTTATTAAGGAAACAAACAGCTTACAAATACATAATTGCATAGATACAATGTAGTTGGTCAAAGCCTATAGTTTTCACCAGTATAGATTTAGTTATCTGTCGTTCTGTCATTAAGAATGAAACTAAAAAAATACTAAGATTAACGCATGGTACGTTTCATAAACTGGTTCAGACCGCAATATTGTTCGCTATATTTTCTTAAAAACAAACTACAACACTTTTACCGAGTTCCTCCGCAATTAAGCTACGTAAACACTAAAATAAAGCAGACCTCCCTTAAAACGCTGTTTCAGCGATCCTCTCTGGATAGCTTCCAGAAGTCAGTCGCACTTAAACCCTAGCGGAGCTATTTCTGGAAAGCTACTAAGTATTGTCGGTGCGCCTGCCAATCTAGGTATGTGTAAAATGACAACTTTTCAGGAGGAACAAATAGCAGATTTTTAGGTAAACCGTTTTGATTAAAAATTACAAATAATATGATAGAGAAAAATACAATGTTTTAGATACAACTTTAAAACAAAGCTTAAAGTTGTCCTTTTACAATTTTTGTGCACACAATAATGTAATTATTATCAGGTTTGGTGTTCCTGAAGTTTGATGATTTTAATACAAATACCAATTTTTAAGCAACTGGTCGTCACACAAACGGGTTTTTGCATCAGATCGGCATTTGAAAACTAGTGTCATCTAGCGAACAAAAAATGAAAAAATGCACATATCAGGTTTGGCAGGCGCACCGACGATATGTAGGTTTACTTAATCCAAGCCTTTTGGTAGGTACTGTAGACCAAAGATACGAGTCTATAAAAGATTTTCGCTAAGCTAATGGAGATTTTAAAAGCGAAATACATCGCATTCGCTAGGAATTCCCTGGGGTTTAACAGGATTCGTTATAGCTTCAGGCTAAGTAAGAAATGCATTACTTACTTACCTATTTGTTTTTGTATTAAAATAAAAAAATGTTTTCCATCTCTTCAGTAAGTCTGTAATAACCACGTCTGTATAGCAACACAGCTGAAATGTCAAGACTTGAGTACGTTAATGTAACTCATATAAAAATTTTGCGTTGAGACCCGTGTTTCTTTATTTTATTGAAATGGCAAGCGAAAGGTTAAAATCTTCAGTAAGAGCCTTATAAACATATTATGGTAAAGTAGTTATAAAGGTAAATTAATGTTTGGACTGCAAACATAATTTTAATTTGTCTTTTGTCTTTAATACCTTTTTTGTCTTTAATACCTTTGGTTCGTTTATCCTCTACTCTATCATTGTTTGTATAAAACCATTCGGGTTTTTAATTTCCATTCCGATGTGATATAAAAGCTTTCTGCAAATTAATCCGTTAATGCGTTCGCTGAAAGCAGACACAGAAAAATACTAATTCATTTCATGCTTTTAACTACGACCAAGACACATGACGTATTCAGGCGCAGACCATCGATTTTTTATCGGCCGATAGTTTAGTCGGGCAGTTGCTCAGTATGGGCATGAATAGAAATGCGCACATTACACCGATACGATTTGGCCGATTCTTCATACAATTTAAAATCGGGCACAAACTATCGGCCAACTAAAAATCGGTGGTCTGCGCCCAGTCTTAATTTCTATTACTAGATTGCATCACAAGCTCTTTGTCAGTCAGGCATGTCTTGTCACATCAGACAATTTTTTTTTGTCGCAAACTCACTCTTATCACAACTGTATAAGATACCACAGTAAGCTTGATGTGCTACATCCGCCAAGGTCGTTCCGGGGTTTTTGCGTGACCCGTGTCACATGTCAACCGCAAGGGACTGTAAAAACCCTGGAGTTGAGGAGTCACTCAGAGGAACTTTGTTTTTGAGGGCCGATTGTTGTCGCGATAGGGTTGGTAATGCATAGCGAGCGCCGACAATGGGGTGGCTTTGTTACATTGAATTAGGTTGATTGTGATAAAATTGTGATTAGGAAACGGTCTTGAATATCAGAGTGTGTCTATACTTCTTTTAAAATCAGTAACCTGGATAAAACATACTAATTTGATAACAAAAAAGAAAAGAGTAATTTTAAAGAAGATTTTCTTAAGAAATACTAACTTAGAACAGTATTATAGCGCTAGTTAAACTTGGGCCAAGCATTAGTTGTAGTTTTTTTTTTTTCAAATATTATTGTCAGTGGCATAATATAGTATAAAATATGTTTTATGTCGTCCTTAGACATCGTTACATACGACCTACCTAGCTATTTAGTTTTAGTTCTCCTTAAACTGATATATTAAACAAAAAGTACTCTAGATCATGATAAAAACCTGAAAATAAATTTCAAAAGTAGCTGTCACAGCAAATGCAATAAAAGTTTCCACATCAAATATCAAATCAAATATAATTTGAAAAACTTACCGAGCTCGTAGCTGCTGACTGTACACGCTGACACTGTAACAAAGAAATCGCTCTATGATTCTGACGCTTTATCAGATACGTCAATCTGACAAGTTCAATTTTATTTGAGACCCGCGTCACCCGTCAATCGCAAACGGAAAAAAAATAACAGGTCTTGACTTGAAATAAACTATTAAGGCCTATTCAAACCTGAGCGATATTCGCTGCCGCTGTGGGTAGAGGTACATACTGCGCGGGTTTCGCTCAGGTATTTAGTATCAAGTACCGCGGCTAGAGCGTTTTCTCAGCCGCAGACGGTAGCGAATACCGCTTAGGTCTGAACAGTATTATTACCGCATACCCACTGGGTTTTCTCTGACGTAGACGGTATGCGAATACCCCCTAGGTTTGAATAGGCGTTTAGGAATAGGAAACTTTGTTAGTGTTATCTTGTAAGTTAGATATAAAAATATTTAAGTGAGGTGCGTTGGTTTCAGCCAAATGACGTCCACTGCTGGACAAAGGCCTCCCCCAAGGATTTCCACAAAGACCGATCCTGCGCCGCCCGCATCCAGGCACCACGACCTTCACCAGATCGTCGGTCCTCCTAGCGGGGGGCCTGCCCACACTACGTCTTGCGGCCACGGAACTTTTCTGCCCCTTTGTAAGAGTGTGACCATGTTATGGCGCAGGTAAACTACGCGGGAAATTAATTGAAGAAAAGCACGAGCACGGACACCGATGTATGCGACGCATGGCAAAACTAACTGAAGTGCGTGTTCACACTTTGCCTCGATCAATTTTACACGTAGTGTAACAGCGCCATAAGACAGATAAAATCATTTTACTGTAGTAATCTATGTAATATAGGATTTTTTCACGACAAGCAAAAAAATGATTTGTTACTTTACCATAAGGTATTTTTCCCTACAGGAAAAGTTTCGTTACTCTACCTACAATCAAATTAATTAATTGAAAGATTATTTGACGTGTAAACAACAAAAACACTTAAAATAATCGCCATTAATAAACAACATTGGACTTTATTAACAACAGGTGTCAGGTTTCAATAGACTTACCTGGATATTAATTTCAAGGAAAAACATTGGAAAAACCGACAAAGCTAAGCTAAATTAGTTTTGTAAACTGACTCTACAATTTATTAATATTTGTGATAGATTCAGAAATGAGCTTGAATATCTCAACGAGACATTGTGAACTCCGTCAGTTTATAATTTAACGCGTGAGATTGTAACTAATATTGGTTTAGGTTTAGGTCACACTGTAATCTGACTACGTCAAGTTATAATTTGATAGAATTCCCAATTTTACGGGCGCCAAATAAAACGTAGATAATAAACAAAATCCGCTCAATGTCCATAATTAAAATTAATAGGATATTTACGGATGTTATGAAATCATGTTTAAGCATCGTCGACTCCGACAACACGGCGAATTGAACGGATCGCCGTAATTAGCTACGTAATTAAAACGTACGCGAAAACACTTTAATGTTATCTGATTTTATTAATTAAGGTATTAATGTCTTGTTGATCTAACGCTCATTTACGAGTATTGTGATATCTCAACGTTAATGAGGTCTTAATATCAGTTTAATAACGTTCTTTTGTCGGTGTATCAGAAATTGGAACTTTCAAATAGCTAATAGAGTATTTATATTAAATTTTACCAACATGACAGTACCTATAAGTCTAGAACACAGTTCGTCATCATCATCATTTCAGACACAGGACGTCCACTGCTGAACATAGGCCTCCCCCAATGCTTTCCATGATTCCCGGTTGGTAGCGGCTTGCGTCCAGCGCTTTTCTGCTACCTTTATGATGTCGTCGGTCTACCTTATGGGTGGACGTCGCACGCTGCGTTTTCCGGTAAGCGGCCTCCATTCCAGAACCTTGCTGCCCCATCGGCCGTCAGTTCTGCGTACAATGTGCCCTGCCCACTGCCACTTCAGCTTGCTAATCCGTCGGGCTATGTCAATGACTTTACTCAGTTAGTGTCTGAGATATGGGAGTGGGACGGGAGGGTGTTTTTGACATGTCCAATATCAGCGAGACTTCAGATTTCTTTCAGATTTGTATGCTCTGTCATGTATGTCAATTTCACCCCTTCCATATATCTCCTATACCTAAGGTACTGACTAAGTTATGAGCTATATGTATAAAGTTACTGTATTGATATTAAATGTTCCCAAAATGACAGTAACTTTAAAACTTATGTCACTTTTCATGCCAAAAACACGGCTTTTGCATTACATTTCGCACTTAGCTCTAGGCAAAACATTTACTTAACATTCGTTTTATTCTGTCTAGTCTAAAAGAATAACTTTGAAAAACCATTTAGTTGGAGTAAAACCTAAGTTTGAAGGAAAAAGTGTTCTTCTACGTTATGATAATATTATTTCTGTATCGGATTTCATACAAAAAAGAATGTAAGTAGGTACGTAACGTTTGAGTACTCTATTGTTCTAACTTATTGTTTAAAATGTGTAGGCTCCATATCAATATTATTTGTGTATGTAGCTAGTGTCACTATCGCTTCGTCTATGACGTTTATGAGCAAATTAAAATCCCGTATGGGTCAGAAGGAGGGTTATCTTTTTTAGAGATATTGGTTTACTTGTATTTTTCACTTAGCTGAATATAGGAAATAATATGATTTAAAATATGAATGTAAGTAGAATTCCAATAGTTATGGCCCCCAAAGCTCTATCAGGCTATAAGTCAATCGCGATACCACACTGGCGTGGCGCCAGCGCTGCTCACGTCACATGATTCATTGGCCCAGATTTGAACTGGAAGCGCTTGTAAAAAGCGGACGCTAATGCTTAAACTAAATCAAGCGGGCAACTCGATTTCGACGCGACAAGGACGCATTTCGTTAAGTGAGTTAGCGTTACCCGTTTTTGTGCGGGGACTATGTGAAATTTCGGAATTTCGTGTGATGGTTAGAAGTGGGATTGGATAGAGCAACTTTGTATCTCATCTGTATAAAAAGCAAGCAATGCTTAAATAAATATGATCTCTTGCTTCGAATGGCAACTTAAACTGTCCGTCTGTTTAAACTTTATCAGCCAGCACACGTAGGTATCAAGTTGCACAATCTTATTTTAACTTTAACAAACGTGAGAAATCTGTCTAACTCCATAAAAAAAACGTACGGTCAAAGTTAGGTGGCGCAACTCAGCCATAGATTTTTTTTTGTAAGATTACGAGTACTATGCTAGTTAAACCATAAAACACACTGCCCCTTACTTCACTATTTTTCTAGATGAAATGTTTCAGATATTGTCGACTTTCTAAGAAAGGTAGATTTGTTGCAAGAATTTTCAATTTTATCCGATCTTCAAACCAAGCAAAGAACATTTTCAACAATGTTAAGGCTGGGTTGCACTATCTTACTTTGACTTTAACAAACGTCAAAAATCTGTCAAAAGCCATACAAAATACGCCGGTTATCGTTATAGTCACAGTTACATTTAGATGGTGCAACTCAGCCTTATGTGTAACTGTTACTAAACCACAGTTACCTACTTTCACGTAGGTACAATTTGCACGCGATGCAGTGACATTTAACTTGTCTTCTTACATCCTTACAACCTTTGTGCAATCCTCACGCCAAAACAACAGCAAGCAAGACAGACTCGTTGAAACTCCCAAAGCGGTTATGAGCGGAGCGAAGCGAGCTATTTTATGCAGCGAGCGGAAATTTATGTAGACAAGCACGTCAGACTACACATTTTTGTTGCAATCTCAACCCTATTACAACTACGTAAAACCCCGCAGTCTTTAGCTTGATATGCCGGCGTTTCACCATTGCAATGCATAAACCAGCGGTTGAAAATGACAAATATATGAGATTCGTTTTGTAGAAATGGTTTTTGAAAGTTGGTGTTGAAGGAATAGAATTCTGATGCTTTTGGTGCTTAGTATTTTAGTTTGTAATCTGGACGATATCATGTGAACTTCAATCTAACTTGATTGTAGTATTGCTGAGATATGGGTTGAAGAGGAGGCCCAAGTTCGAAGGCAAATCCCCTAAAGGCTGTATGTAGATAGATAGGTGAGATGAAGAAGTTACCTGCTTACTCAGAAATACCTATTCACTCGAGTATGAAAAGCAAAAACAGAAATCTGTACTATCTATACTAATCTATACTAATCTATACTAATCTATACTAATATTATAAATGCGAAAGTAACTCTGCCTGTTTGTCTGTCTGTCACGCTTTCACGCCTAAACCACTCAACCGATTTTGATGACATTTGGCATAGTGATAGTTTGAGTCCCGGGAAAGGACATAGAATAGTTTTTATCCCGGTTTTAGAAACAGGGACGCGCGCGAAAAAGTTTTTCTGTGACATAAAAAAATCCACGCGGGCGAAGCCGCGGGCGGAAAGCTAGTAATTAAATAATTGTAAAGCCGCCTAAAAATGAATACCTAAATGGGTTATAATGTCCCAGCAAAATATTGAACATAGATTCCGTACTCCGTCACATTTCCTTCTATTAAGTTTAAAATCCTTGCAAGCCTAGCCAACATAATTCTGGTGGACATGAATTTAGCCCGACAAGAGCAGAGCTAGGGACGTTAGTCGGCTTTATGTCACGCGATCGGCTTTGCCCGGTTTAAACTGGTTTGAACCAGTCTACAGTATAGATTACAGAGCTGTTATTAATTTAATACAAGACCCGTATTTCTGAAACGTAGTGTAGAATATCAATCTCATTATAGAAATGTTTTATGAAAAATGGTTTATGTAGAAAGAGGTATGTTTTTCTTAAAAATGCAGATATAAATAACTCTCATTCAATTTATTAAAGCTCATTAGTTAGTTAAAAATGTCATTTATTTACATAACAGTTTGTGCTGTAAACAATAGACTGTCATCTATGTTGTCCGGAAAAAACACTTCATAGCGATAATACCGCCTAAATTAGTTACATACTTATTACTCTTGAAGAGATTACTTTTCGTTTATTAGACGATTTCAAAGACGTGTAAAGCAATATTTCTGCACCTAAACGCAGAGCCCTATATGCTAGCTAAGTTAAATTTTAATAAATAAACTAAACCAAAACATAAACAACGTTATTAACTAGAGTAATCCCGGGCTTGATACAGTTTTAATAAAGTATTTACTATACAATGAACACTATGAAAAATTACCCTCATACTCGTTCCACAACGAAACCCATTAAGTTAAAAGTTATTATACTGCAAACAAAGTTTATCTCATTTAATAATACTCGCAAATATTTTTAGCGTAAAAGAGTGGCTTTATTATTTAATCTTATTTATATAGAGCAAAGAGTAATATTCTTTTGAGCAAAATAATAGGGTTTAGTCGCTGTGGAAAATTATTTACACTGTGGGGCGCTGAACTTGTCTTGCAGTGTAATGTGAACTTAGATAGCACATTTTTCATTGAAGATTTTAATAAGTTCCTAGCAGGGTGTCTTAACTGTAAGCAAAAGACAATGATCACAAAGGCTTATTAAAGTAAGAAACCCTAAAGTCCATACTGATATTATAAAAGTAAAAGTGACTGAGTCTGTTATACTTATTTTCAGACATATCACTGAACTGATATAGACTGGTTTAAGAGATAGATTGAAACCCAGGCAAAAAGATGCAATAGTTGTGTCGTCGGCTTTCAAAAGGGACACGTGCACGAAACTCTCTGTGATAAATTGAATGTTTCATAAATAATCTCTTCTATTTTATCTTACATAATCTATCTACGGAAATTAAATCCCTATTCATCATCATCACCTTCATTTCAGCCACATAAAATCCACTGCCACCCACAATTATTTCAGATTGACTGGCTGGTAGCGGCCTGCATCCAGCGCCTTCCTGCTAACTTTGTGAGGTCATCTGTCCATCTGCGATGGACGTTTCATGCTGCCGGAAATCCCTATTACCAGGGAATAATTATATGCAGGTATATTCATGACTAGATTTTGCCCGCGGCTTCACGCGCGTGAAATTTAGTTTGTCACAGATCGTCATAAATTATAGCCTAATGTAATTCTGGGCTATAAAAAATAACACTAAAGTTTCATCAAAATCTGTTCAGTAGTTTTTACGTGAAAGAGTAACAAACATCAAGACATCCAGACATCCATACAAACTTTCGCATTTATAATACATATTAGTTAGGTAATTTCTCACACATAAACAGCAGCGATCAATTTAATGTGTTATTTTGTTCAAAGCCGCTATAATCAATCGATAGTTCTCAAAGTCGATGCCTCTGTCATATTGCTCGATTTTGCTTTAAAACCGCAACGCAGAGGCATGCTCGAAACTTTACGGTGTGTCGTTAGCAGAAAGCGGAACGGAATAATCGGTGTTTCAGTGAATGCTGAATTTTTAGACGCGGTGAACCTATAGGCTGGATATTGTTTTAAATAAATAGACGGCAAACTAAACAATTACTGAGTGATTTTATTGTGATATTACGAGTATTTATGTAGGTACTAATATTATAATGAGTATACATTTGATTGTTTCTTTGTATTGAACAGTCTCCGAAACTACTGGACCGATTGGAAAAACTCTTCCACAATTAGAATCTTTCATTATTTTCATGAATATACACGGAACCTACCTACGAATAACACCGAGTCAGTAAGTGTAAGTATAAATGGACGGCAATTTCATTTTTTGGACACTCGGATGTTTATATTATGCAATTAGAGATTGATTTATAATGACATAATTTATGTAGGCAGGTAAGTAGGTATATTTTGAAACAATTTTTGTTCTAAAAGCGCCCCTATCAAAATTACGAGTAAGGCTTGGTTGCACCATCTTACTTTAACTATACAAAACGTCAAAAATCTGTCAAATTTCATACAAAAAACACCGATTATCGTTGTAGTTACGGTTAAAGTAAATAGGTGCAACTCAGCCTAAGTATACAGGGTGTTAGGTAAATGGGTATATGAGCCGACACTAGCCCATGTTATCTTCTTCTTCTTCTTCTTCATTTCAGCCAAATGACGTCCACTGCTGGACAAAGGCCTCCCCCAAGGCTTTCCACAATGAATGAACGGTTATCATGGTCATATAAATGGTATGGTGAATTCAGAAAATTGATATCTGCATTATAATTTTTAAAAATTTCATAGTAATCGGATTTTATAAAATTTATTTTGTATGAAAATTAAAAAAAATTAAATGATGATATCAAATTTCTGACTTCACCATACCATTTATATGACCATGTTATCATGGGCTAGTGTCGGCTCATATACCCATTTACCTAACATCCTGTATAAGAACCCACTGTACTAGCTTTACGAGCTATCTATCTGTACCTAAAACCTAAAGCCAACCAGTTTATATGCATGTATTTACCATTATTCAAATATATTTTAAACAAATACCCCGACCATGTTCGGATAACCATGAATAAGAATTGCACCAAATAACATCGGGGTACCGAAATGCTAAATAAATAGAACAATACACTGAATTCAAGCTTCAATAACTCGGCGCTGCGGCGAAAGCTCGCTGCAAGCTTTGTGGCGTCGTGGGAGGAATTCAAACAGCAATCCGCTTTGATTGTTTGCCCATTCAATTAATTTTGGCAATATTTATGAGTGGGAATAGGGAATAATTCAGTAGGTACCGTCAAAGGATGATACGGATATTTAACCTTTGATATTTTCCCTAAAATACATTGTTACTATAATTACCGATCAATAGCCGATATTATGTTGTCCCGAAGTGGTTGTAGGGCAAGCTATATTTGAGACGTTTATATGTAAGTGCCCTCGAAAGGGCCTAAGTATGTACTGAATAAACTATTTGAATTTAAATAGGAATTGTATTAGGAATTTTCTGCTAGCTAGATTCATTTTCCACTGCTCCTTTTGTCCAATGTGAAAGCGCCTTATGTGACTGATTTACCTTGTGCTCTTTGAAACACAAAATCAAATTCAAACTAGCCGTTTGGCAGCAAAGAAAATTATAGAGTCAAATAATCATCATCATCATCTCAGCTACAGGACGTCCACTGCTGAACATAGGCCTCCCCCAATGCTTTTCATGTTGCCCGGTTGGTAGCGGCCTGCGTCCAGCGCCTTCCTGCTACCTTTATGATGTCGTCGTATGAGTAAATTAATATAAGTAGGTAATAAAAGGCTATAAATAATTTCATAATCCTCTTCCTCATACAATTTCCTGTCGTTTTACCTATAATATGTATGTGGGACGGTCCAAATCCGGGGACAAATATTAAATATTATTTATTTATCCTCAGATTTCCTCATTTATTCCAACTAAACAAAAAATAACTTTGTTTACTTATCATTATTTACAAAGGCAAACGTTCGCCGAATAAATAGGAAAAACGAATCGTATCTACTACAAACAGAACAATGGCATGGTTTCGATAACTCCCAGTCTGTGGGCACGAAACTGGCGACGACCGAGCGATGGTGGGGCGACGCGACGACGGAGTGGCGATGCATATGTTACAAAACTCATAATCGGTCAAAATCACTTTTGACTGCAAAAAATCTGTCAAAAGTGCTTTCACTTGATTAAAAATTTTACCAATCAGTCCAAACTTCATACAAAGCAATAATTTTATTTATGTATTTTCTGACAAATACCTAGATTTATTTAAAATATGATAAGAAGATGGTTTTATAACACATTTTTGATGATTTCCAAGTAATTTTTACTAATCATAACACTTTCTATAAATTTAGACTGATTTTTTGCAGGTAAAAGTGGTTTTGACTAACGCCCTTGGTCAATGGCACTTTTGACTGGAAAAAACAGTCAAACCAAAAGCATCAGTCAAAACTACTTTTGACTGATTTATGAGTTTCGACTGTAACAGATACAACAACATCGACAGTATGGTGACGCGCACGAAACAGGCGACGGCGGAGCCGGACGCACTGAAAAAAATGTTTGGTTAAGTACTGCTTAGACAACAAAAGTGACCACCGAATAATTTGGTTATGAGGAACAAAATGTTGTGTAAATTAAACAAATAATTCTGTAGTGAGCTAGACTTAGTTTGGTTATAGTTAACACTTAGTTCGGTGGTCACTTTTGTTGTGTAAGCAGTAACCAAACATTTTTTTGTCACTTTTGTTAGTAACCAAACATTTTTTCAGTGCGATCGCAATACTACTCCTCATCGCCGCTGCTCTGCCGTCGTGTCGTCCCACCATTGCTCGGCCGTCGCTAGTTTCGTGCCCGCAGACTCAGGCCAGTCGCGGTACTGCAAAACCGCAGAACTGAACACAAATACTCTCGCAAAGCTTTGCGGTGTCGCTTGTGGAAGAGAAGGAAATCAAATAACAAACGCTGGATTTGTACCGTTTATTTGCTATTTAAATAAGTTGGTTTGGTTCTGGAGTGGTGTGGATAGAACTATAATAGTTAAAAGTTGTAACAGTTGGTTTTTTAGTGTGCCAAACGAAACGTCATCTAAAACATTTTGATGTGCTAATTTACGAAGGTAATCATGAAACTTGCTGTTTAGGCCGTCATAATTTATTAATAAAAAAGAAATATTGCGTTTATGTGTGTCTGTGTGTAGAAATAAATGGTAATTCTTTCTATTTAATATAAATCATTTATGAAAAGCAGGAATGTAGCTTTCTAAAGGATATAATAATTTACAAAATCGTTCAGCAGTTCTAGAGATGATATCAAAAAAAAAACTATCTTAAATAAAATAATATCGAAATATTAAAAATATTTACATAGAGCTTGATACGAGTAATTCTAAACTGTAGGAGTTCAAAGGCATATTTGAACAAAGTTACATTTATAAATACTCGTACATTACTTTTCTATTTCAAAACACAAACTAACCCAGGTCTAGTTTTTCTTATTGATTACCAAATTTTCAAAGCATATCAAAAAGGTACAGCCGAAATTCCCGCAAAGCTCTGGGCTGTGTTGATAGAAGCATTCAAAGGGATTCCGAATTTTATTTTAGAGTTGAAGAACATAATTGGAAAGAAATTTTTAGTAGTATTAGGATTTTTGTATTTTTAAGGCCAAAGGTAACTAAAAAATACCTTGCAGCGTAGAAATAACTATGGATTCCCAATATTTTCATTACAAAACTTGTAACTTTAAACCTGGATATTTTATTCAGATAGCAATTATGTTCCTAAATAAGGTTTTGGTTATTTGGAAGGTTTAGCTGACATCGTATTGGTTGCTTGCTTGTGAGGAACATGTATACTTAGGCTGGGTAGCACCATCTTACTTTAACTTTGACAAACGTCTAAAATCTGTCAAACTCCATACAAAAAACACCGGTTAACGTTATAGTCACGGTCAAAGTTAGGTGGTGCAACTCAGCCTTAATTTTCTTGTTTGCTACATGATCGTTATGGTAGGTAGATAGATAAGTAAGTAGGTAGGTTAGGTAAAAGTTAATTAGGAAATTTTTCAAAATTGCTGTCGAAAAATGAAAGATCTCTTGTGCTTCTAATAATGAAATTAACGTAAACATTTTTGTATTATAACTAGCGGCCGCCCGTGACTTCATACGCGTGGATCCCGTTTTACCTCTTAGCGGTGGAGTTTCGTAAAATCCTTTCTTAGCGGATGCCTACGTCATAACATCTACTTGCATGCTAAATTTTAGCCCGATCCGTGCAGTGGTTTGGGCTGTGCGTTGATAGATTACTATGTCAGGCAGTCAGTCAGTCACCTTTGAGTTATAATTAGATTTCAGCACAAAGAAACTATTCCAAACAATGTCCGCAATATAAAACAATACCATTTCTCATGCACCTAATGGCGGGCCGCAACTCATTATAATCAATCTCAATGCTTCTGACGTTGAGTTATTGTGACAAGCTCATAATTGTAATGGAACGGACTGGCATATCAAGCTAAACAATGCGGCATCTTATGTGGCCGTAATAGATGCGAATTTGCAACCGAAAATGCACAATGGGTTACGAGCACTAATGTTAAAATATTTGTACCGTATGATTTTAGGGAAAATAAAACAGTCTGCCAATTTACTTTTGAATTGGCTTTGTGTTTTATAAAAATTTGACATCAATATACGTTTCGAGGTACACATAAATTGACAGCTCTTTCCGTAGTAAAACTGTAGGTACCTACTATGCCACGACAATCTTCAGTTACAAAATACAAAAGAACAAAATCTACCTTATCGAACCTAATATATTTTGAGTGTTCAAAATTAATTATATTTGACGTCCTGACTATTCCCTATTTAAATAGGTTGTAATTCTTAACAACTCCTTTAGTTTCGCTTAGTTTTATTCTCTGTTCTTTAGCTAACATGACTAAACCAAGAAATTGTTTCCACCTTATAGTCCAGTAGAATTAGATTTTAAATCGGAAATAATTCCTACAAAAGATTTTATTGTTTTAATGGCTTCTTTGGTTGCCCATTAAGACTCTCCTAAGTTTTCGACTTCGACGGAGTTGTGCTTAAGTGGTGGGGGCCCCCGAAAGAGGCATTTATTCGGTTTTCCTGTTATACCGCGTAAAGGACTTACCCTATCAAAAAGTGGTCTTCATGACGGTTGAAGGGCACTTAATTCTGCATTGAATAAGACCAAATTCATATGTTTTGGACAAACCGTTCTCGCGCTAAAGTTCGGCAAAGTAGAAAATATACGTATAATTAATGACCCTCTCCACGTCCAATGGTTTGTTACCCACAGGCTTCCAAGTCTTGAAAAGGGCCACCTCAACCAGTGTAACCCTATCAAGGCTTACGAGCTTGATGCGCCTATCCTTGTTCGTCCCAGCCGTTCCTTAACTGCGGTTGCTGCACCTCTTCCTGGCACTCACCTGAACGACTCTGTGTTACCTACTGTGGCTGCCCCTCTTCCTTGTATCCTCCTGCATGACTACGTTGCCTAGCCGTATGCCTGGTCTAAGGTTCGACGCCAAAAATCAACAACAACAAGTTCATATTAAAACGCTGAAGAGTTTTTTGCTTGTTTGTTCGCGCTAATCTTAAAAATTACTAGTTTGATTGAAATCATTATTTTTGTGTTGAATAGCTCATACATTGAGGAAGGCTATAGGATATATACAGTGTGAGTCACGTTAAAGTGTACATATGAAAACAGATGAAACTAGACCTATTTTTATCGAGAAAAAAGGGGTCAAAAAGTTTTTGAGATTTTTTTAAATTTTTTTATAGATTTTTTTTTCTTCAAATTACTTATTGTAAAGAAAAAGTAATAACTTTTAAACTAAGCGGGAAATCCTGATAAAATAAAAACAGTAATAATGCTTAATAACAGGCGATACTAAAAAAATACATAAAATACACAAAAAATGCCAAAAAATAATAAAAAATGATACTTTTTGAAAAAAATCTGCTTAAAAATTCGTGTTTTTTTGGTTATTTTATAAATTTCTCCAAAAAATGCCCCTATAACCGGTGGTTTTTATTGCTTTGTATTATTTTCTATTGTATTATCTTTGTAAAACCAAAAATCTAACTTGTTTTTATCAAAATTACAAATCTAGAGCCATTTTCAGTTTTGTTGTTAACCAAGCGTTGAATGGAGCGCCCGGATAGGCTTAGTTCAAACGATCATTGCAAACGTTGTGATAGGGATAGAGACATGCGATTTTTCGTTTTACAAAGGTAATACGATAGAGAATAATACAAAGTAATAAAAACTACTGGTTATAGGGGCATTTTTTGGAGAAATTTATCAAATAACCAAAAAAACACGAATTTTTAAGCGGATTTTTTTCAAAAAGTAAAATTTTTTTATTATTTGTTGGCCTTTTTTGTGTATTTTATGTATTTTTTAGTATTGCCTGTTATTTAGCATTATTACTGTTTTTATTTTATCAAGATATACCGCTTAGTTTAAAAGTTATTATGTTTTCTTTACAATAAGTAATTGGAAGAAAAAAAATTCTATAATTTTTATTTTTTAAATCTCAAAAATTTTTTGACCTCTTTTTTGTCGATAAAAATAGGTCTAGTTTCATCTATTTTCATATGTACACTTTAACGTGACTCACACTGTATACAATCACTCTACGACTAATAGAGGCGAAGCAGTAAAGAAAAATGTTGCAAGCACGGTGTAATGTGGAGACCGGGAGTTAACAATGAAAGAGTGTATACTGTGCGATGCTAGTATATTTGAGTGCCAGTTTACGCAGCAACGTCAAATATATAGGTTTGGCGCGTACACATACTACACCTCCCCCCTTTTTAAAAGAAAAAAAATTGGTTTACAATATTTTTTCAAACATTACATTTAGTTACAACAGTTCAAAACAAAACATCAAAATACATTAAAATCCGAGAAAAACTCTATTTCAAATGATCATAATTTTCATTACAAATCATAATTGTAAAAAGTAATTGAACATAAAAAAAAAAACCAAAAGTTTACAGACCACAAAATATTTTTTTTTGTTTTTACATTCATATTTTTAGAGAAAAAGAAATACATAAATGAGTTGACTAATTTAGAAAATTCCACATAAACTGATATTTAAATAGGATATTTTTCTNCTCTCCCAGCAGCCAGCAATTAACCAACATCTGACTCGAACTCTCCCAGCGCCCAGCACATCACCGAACCTCCATCTGGCACCATCTACGCCCGGCAGCCAGCATATTTTCCATTTTCACTTTGTCTTCTTTAAAATTCTCCGATTTTCGATTTATTTCACTTGTTCTTCAAATTAAATTCTTCATCTTCTTTTTTCGATTTTATTTTTCACCAATTTTCGTATTTTAGTCCATTTATAAAAAAAATCACATTATTTATTTAACACCAATTAATTCATTATTTAATTGCACAGCACTGCCCTAAGGCAGCACTGGCAGGGTCGCCATGTAATGTGGGGACCGGGAGTTAACAATGAAAGAGTGTATACTGTGCGATGCTAGTATATTTGAGTGCCAGTTTACGCAGCAACGTCAAATATATAGGTTTGGCGCGTACACATACTACAACGGGAAATAGTATTTAAACTATTTTCACTCGTACGAAGTTGATTTTGTGGCGTTGAACCTTGGACCAGGCATATGGCTAAGCAATTAAATCGTACAGGAGGGTACAAGGAAGAGGGGCAGCCACATTAGGTAACACAGAGTCGTTCAGGAGAGTGCCAGGAAGAGTTGCAGCAACCGCAGTTAAGGAACGGCTGGGACGAACAAGGATAAGCGAATCAAACTCGTGAGCCTTGTTAGGGTTACACTGGTTAAGGCGACCCTTTACAAGGCTTAGAAGCATGTGGGTAACAAGCCATTGGACGTGGAGAGGGTCATTAATTATACGTGTATATTTTCTACTTTGCCGAACTTTAGCGCGAGAACGGTTTGTCCAAAACATATGAATTTGGTCTTATTCAATGCAGGATTAAGTACTCTTTAACCGTCATGAAGACCACTTTTCGATAGGGTAAGTCCTTTACGCGGTATAACCGGAAAACCGAAAAAACGCCCCTTTCGGGGGCCCCCACCACTTAAGCACAACTCCGTCGAAGTCGAAAACTTAGGAGAGTCTTAATGGGCAACCAATGAAGCCATTAAAGCAAAAAAATCTTTTGTAGGAATTATTTCCGATTTAATCAATTTTTGTGTTTAATTCTACTGGCCTATTAGGAAAATGAAACTCTTGTACCGCTCTACTGGGGATAATGTACGCTTCGCTGTGGCCATAATGAATAAGCTAGCAGTTTCTCGCTTGATTATAATGGTAGATGAACTGTGTGATATATTTTCTTTAAGGTAACTGAAACCGTGGTTTTGTCACCTGTTGTTAACTTCGAACTCTTCTGATTAATTTCGGGTCCAATGACTTAACTTGCACCGGGACAAACTTGACCTTCACTGGTTGGGTTTTTATTGGCGGTCGAGCTGTAGATCCTGGCTACACAGGAGTTGCAGCGGTGGGAACAAGAGGTGGGAACTGTGTGATTAGTTTTTGCTGTGCCATGGACGTCAAATGATTAAGTCATTATGCATATTTGGAACAGCTTTATTTCGCGTTAGGTTAAAATTAACCATTGTTTGATCCACAATAGAGAACTGATTTGATTTCATTAGTGTCCATTAAATTAACTGAAGCCAAGCCAGATTTATTATTAAATTAATATTTAGCTGAATATTCGGTCTAAAATTTGTGAAATTAATAGTTGAGCAAAATTGAAGGCTTGTTTGATTTTAGGTAAAAACTAGACTATAATTTTTAAGTTTAGTAACCAAACTAGCCGCTGTTTTGTGGTTTGCGTTTTCAACAACAACGCTTTTTGTGGTTGAGGATTCGAATCTAATTGCAAATGGGGGATAATGTTTGTCTAACAAGATGATGATTTTTACCTGTAGTCAAGGACTTGCAGGTTCATAATTAAACATCTTTTATTTTGCTTATCAATTTTCCAGTCTCCTTAATAAAAAATGTAGAAGTGATTGTTATAAAAAATTACCTACTTAGGCTGAGTTGCACCAACTTTAACAGTAACTTTATCGATAACCGGTGTTTTTTCTTTGGAGTTTGACTGATTTTTGACGTTTGTCAAAGTCAAAGTAAGATGGTACAACCCAGCCTTAGACATAATGTGAATTATTTTTAACTAGCTTTATCTCAACGAGATTTGCATCGCCCGCTTGAACTTCCGTCTGACACAGACCGCATTTTTTCTCTATATAAAAACCTTCCGTGGTCCATATGGAACTCATAAAAAACTGCCAATATTTAGTCTCGAGTTTTGGCTTAGCGACATCTTATTTGAATGGATTTGGTTTGTAAACTGTTTTAGGCATTAAATCTTGCTGCTTTAAAGTCATTTTGGCAAGTTACTAACACTAAAGGAAACTTCGTTGTCTCCGCCTAAAGCTCTTGCATAAAATACTTACCAACTGTTGCTTGCAGTTCATTGAAGATGCGCCAAACTATTTCGTTAGCTGGTTGATGGTCGGCCACATACTTGGACAACTTGGGAATTTTCAATTTTAAAGACTTAAGTTGCAGCTTCTTAATGGCTTCAATAAGACGTAAGACTCAGTTTTAGCTTCAGTCAGTCTTTGAACATCATAAAGTTAGTTATGGTGAGTAAAAATAACGGATAAAAATGGCACTCAGGGAACTTTCTGCCTGCTATAACGCGTGATACTCTTAAGTTCGTTCGTTCGTTCGTTTCAGCCGAAAGACGTTCACTGCTGGACAAAGGCTCTTAAGTACTTAACAGTTACTTGCTTCTGAATATTGTTACGCCTACTTCACTTATTTTGATACCGGTAAGCAGTTGTTACTGAGTTTTGATGCACGGAAAAAAATACCTCGTAGTGTTTACTAGAATTCTGGTAAACCCAACGAAATTCTCGTGCTATACGTGACAGCCAGAATTGCATTGTAACAAATACAAAGTCTTATTTTACTGAATTGACAAATTGTGATGACTACAAGAATGTTTAATACACACTACTAGTTTATAGTTCGTGGGTCATTTTTATGGTTCCGTAGTCTTGACAAGGAACCCTTATTGTAAATTACTAATCGTTCTAGTAGTTTCGTAACTCAAAATTTCTTTCAGTGTGCGGCGCTTCTACCTAACACTTGCCAGATGTTTGTCATAAGACTTGTAGAGGCTCCTTAAGAGTGTTTAACGATTTGCAAGTACTACAAAGTGAAAGCACTAATTAGCTACCTACAGGATTTGAACACTCAACTAGCTGACGTTGCAATCAAGAATCAAGTATCAAGAATAATTTATTTGCATTGATTATGGTACATTCAGGATCTTAGATTATTACAGTTTCACATATCCAGCCATATAATTATTAATAGCATGCAAATTTAGAACATAGGTTACATTTAGACTCATTATTTTTAAACATGTCGCCATCACACCTCAAAACAGAGACTAATTAATTTAATTCGTCTTAAGTTTCAATAAGGAGTAAAACTTACGGTTTTAGCTAGTCTATAAATAAACCATTAAGCTTATAGAATGGTGAGTAAATAACAGATAAAAATACTTTTAAGTCTTTGGCTGCTGAGACTGTTGTGTCTAGTGACAACAGACATTGTATTGATCGAGGCTCACCGGTGAGCCGCGTGGCGTCCTACATGTTAAAAATAAATTAAATAAAGTTTATACAGGATGGCCAGGAAGTTGACGTTGATTTGACGTTTAAAACTAAAATTTAGATTCCTTACATCGAGGTGTATCTAAATCATCTCCATGTATGTTCTACGATTTTGCTTAGTTACTGTTTAGGAGATAGTTAATTTTGTGATTTATCCTAAACTATCACCTATGATTGGTTTTTAATTTTTTTTTTCGAGCTTTGAACGTCAATTCCCTGGCCACCCTGTATAAAATATCTAACAACAGCTACCTACGGAATTAGTGACGTTGCAATCGTATAAGCCATCATACCTCCAAACAGATACAATAGGCCGAAAAAACTGCTAACACGCATTAATCCGCTATAACGAGAACGTCACTGCCCTTATAGAAACCAATTTCCTTTTTGTATCATCAGCTAAATCTTGTCCTTTTTGTAGCCTAACAATACTCTTACAATGAATGTGAAACACCGTAACACGTTTCCTTGGAAGACATCAGATTAACGTAACGAAAAGCAAAATAGACTCTGGGTGTACGTCGCAAGATAAAAATTCATTTGGGAGAATAATCTTAAACGTAATCTTCTATTTTTTTGGTAGGAATTCAAACGTCCATGTGAAGATTGAAAAAAACTTTGATGTCGTGAACAGAGGCGATTGTGTTGGGCACAATGGTGATATTAGACACGATAATGGAGAGGAAAAAAGGCATGGGACAGCGGCGGCCAACCTTTTTTCATTAATTTAAAAAATCTGTCTGTGAAAATTTATGTGAAGGGATTATTATTAAAAATAGCTTTACTTTGAATAGGATGGTTGATAAAAAATAATTAACATACAATGAAACAAAACATTTACTGCCCCTTTAAGTTTAAAAAGAAAACAAAATATTACAAAGGTAGGTACATATTGAACATTTTACTCAATAACAAGTAAAAAAAAGCACATTTACAAAATAGTTTAAATAACTTTTATGATAATTACATACACATTTTGAGACGTATTTAATCGTCTTACTATTTATTTATTTCTTAATTAGGTACCCTGATATTAAATTAGGTTTAGCAATGATTTGAAACGTATTTTAGTCTGCTTTTTATAGCCAAGCCGAAGGTTTGCAAACCCTGGCCCAGACCCTTTAGAGCTTGACCCTATATTAAAAGGCATTGTTACTGATATATAATTCAGAGATGGTGTTACGTAAAAGATATCTTTGATGAAAATGCAGACCGCTGTTAATGCTACAAGAGTTGGAATTATCTTTATAAGGATGTTTCAGACGTGTATCTAGTTGTTGTAAAACTCAAATAAGTTTGAGTTATTAGGCTAGATAATTAGATAATATTAGATTAAGAGTGATTTTCTTTAATAGTTAAATAATAAGAGTGCTACATCGAGTTGAAATGTCGCGTGACGTTACGTTTGAGTAGAGTTTTTACTCAAAGGTGACGTCACGCGACATTTCAACACAATAATAATTATAAAGGTAGCATTCGGATCAAGACGACCGCGACGCGAGACCGCGACTCGAGACTGCGACCGGCGACCGCGACCCACTGCTTTATATGAATTAATAGGAAGTGCTGACGGATGCAAGCGACCGAGTCGAGCGACGTGTGGGCGTGGCCTGCCGGCTACTTGCGTCGCGCGACTCGGTCGCTCACAAGGCAGTGCCGTGGCGCGACAGATGCAAAATGGCCGTGTTTTCTTCGCACGAAGATGAAATTTTAATAGAATTAGTAAGTAAAAACGCACCTGTATTCGATACGAGACTTCAAGCTTATAAAGATAATACTGTGAGAGACAAAATTTGGGAAAAAATTGGAAAAGCATTAAATAAAACAAGTAAGTTCAAATGATACATATTTTTATTAGAAAAGGTACTTATTTTTATTGTTTACAGATGGATGGAATACAACCGTTTAGTTTAGTAACTGCAAACATACTGAGTTTCGTATGGGTCGCACGACTCGTGTCGCGAAGATTCGTAAGTAGCTGTCGCCCTGCGACCTGCGACCGGTCGCCGGTCGCGGTCTCGAGTCGCGGTCTCGCGTCGCGGTCGTCTTGATCCGAATGCTATCTTAATACTGTAATGATTCGATTAAGAAAAAAAAACCTAGTACCCAATATTTTTTTATGATCTGTCTGACGGACTAAATAGAATTTCAATTTTATTACCCAGTCATCGTCCCAAAAAGTTCAACGAAATTAAGTATAGTTCTTGCAACTCACGGATGCGAGTGAGCTTTACTTGTGTGTGTACGTGTACATGCACATAACTGACATAACGATAGTGTAATGTCTATCAAAACTTTTGAAAAACGAACAGTAGCGAGCCACCACACATGTAAATCTCACTCTCCTTCGTGAATTGCAACAACTTTATAAATAAACGTTATTAGCTAAATTGTTGAAATATTGTATATTTTACAGATGGCACATCATGATAAGCACTCCGGCATAATAAAATGTAGGTAATTGTAAGAATTGGAATTTTGCAACATGAGTGAGTTTTTGTTTCATGAACTTGCTACTGGCGACTAAAATCCCACAAAACTTAAAATCCTGGGGATTATTACCTTCTAATAAATGAAATTAATCGTATACCAAAGCTTAAAAATTTCACAAGTACACACACGCTTTTAATTTAGTTTACTTACTTACCTACCCCTGGTTTCTGAATTGAAATATTTAGCTTAAGCTTACTTTAAGCAGAAAATCAGTGGAGGTAAAAATCTCAATTTAAAAAACCGGGGTTAATCTTTAAATCACTGAAGGATGCAAGAAAAAAATCTCTTCTCTCATCAAAATTCCATCAGTTAAGTCACGCTCTAGCAAATGAAACTTCCTCTCAATTCCTTCCTTACGAGCATTCCTCGAACACTATCAAAAACGTTTCGGCGTAGCACGCTCGCGGCTCGCAACAAATTTCCCTTTAAAACTTTTTTCACAGATACACTATTTTATTTTACCGAAGCAACAGACGAGTGGCACAAATAAAAACTACAGAAACTAGTTTACTAGTTTATAGCATAAAATAAATTGATACAGAAGACTCATTTGTTGACAGCTTATCTTATCTTATCCAGGGCTACGCATGGGCGCAGTGCACGTCGACCCATGGGGATCTTTTGTGCTTCCCTTTACCTTTATCCCCCCCATCCGCAAAGATTCTATCCATATAGTGGATCAAGTGCTTGGGTGAGAAGGACCTATAATCTTCTGGTGTCGAATAGGCCGACCCCAGGAGACCCATTCTAGTTCTAGCTAGCGCGTCGCATTCGCACACTAGGTGTTTCATGGACTCCGCGTGTTCTCCACATGCTGCAAGCATGCAATGCATGCATGTTGACAGCTTGTTTATGTTATTTAATTTAAAATGATATTTGTTCTTACAGATTTTTGTACCTTATACACTATATTATTGTATTTTAATTGTAATGTAAAATTATGTAAACTAATTAATTTTATAATTTATCAATATTAATTATTACTAACTATTGTAGAATATATTCACTTAGATGTTTGGCAGTCCACAACAGTACGTTTCTCTAGAAACTTCCTGCCCCGTACAACCAAACTGTGGAATGGACTGTCGTCTGCGGTGTTTCCGGACGGATACGACCTGCAAGCTTTCAAGAGGAGAGCGTATCTTTACCTTAAAGGCCGGCAACGCACCTGTAACGCCCCTGGGTCTGCGGGTGTCTATGGGCGACGGTAATCACTTACCATCAGGTGATCCGTCTGCTCGTTTGCCTCCTATCACATAAAAAAAAAATGTACCTACGATACAAGATTTGCAACACCCTTATAGGGTCATAAGTTGAGAGTAAGTTTAAGATCACCACCTATGTACACTTATGAAGCAGTAAATAAATTATGATTATGATTACATATTAAGGAGTTTCTGAAAATCTGAAATAATCTACTTGTATTTTCGCGTTTGTTGTTGTTTTTGTCATTCTAATTTTCTTACGAATGGACAGAGAAACTTAAAAATGGACGATAAGTATTTTATTTTTGGTATCATTCCTACTACTTACAGTAGTATATTAAGCCAACTGCCATCTTCTTGAAGCTATTGAAGATTGAATTGCGAATTAATATTTCTGACAAATCCTGACTAGTATGTCTTTCATAATGCGCACAGCTAGGAACTAGATTCCTTGGATACTGATATCTTTCCGAACACTATGATCCCCGAACACTATAATCTGGATCTATTCAAGGCTAATAGATGACCTTTTGTGTAAATAGGCATGTACTGAGCTTGAACTTGATTAGTAAGCTGAAGTGGCAATGGGCAGGGCACATAGCATATACCGACGGCATCGTAAAGGTAGCAGGGAAGTGCTGGACGCAGGCCGCTACCAATCGATCAAAGTGGAAAGCATTAGGGGAGGCCTATGTTCAGCAGTGGACGTCCTATGGCTGACATGATGATGATGATGATGAGCTTGATCTTAATTATTATGCATACTGGATCTTTTTTTGTTGTGCCTTTATAAAGGTGGTCTAGTTTTAAACAAGCTTCGAGAAAGGGCACGTGAGCGGGAAATAATGACAGTATTTTATGGAATACAATAGGGAATACTCAGTTCTCTGTTACCATTACACCTTTGTGGCATAAATTTTTTAAAGACAATATCACTTGGGAAATTAAAATTTACTTTTTCCTTCTTTGTGTCAAATCTAGATGATCTTTCGTTTTTTTATTGTTTTTGTAAGCCTATTTAAATTAAAATATGTAGGTAATTGACTTATAACTATGTATATTATGATGGCAGTTTAAAGTTGCAAAGATTTTCATTGTTCTAGAATTTCCTTTTCAAAGTGCGATTTGCTATGTTATTACGATAATTAGAAGTAAGCCTACCCACTTTATAAATTTATTTTGAAATAAAGCAAACTTGCTCGGTACAAACAACCTAAATGTTAACATGTTGTTAGATACAACTTTTTCAGCCAACTTTACGAAGGAGAAAGTTGATGAATTTTTCACCGAGCCACTTACGGCACTCAAAAAAGGCTAAGTTGGAAAGCCTCTTATGATAACAAGTTTGAACATCCTTACAGTGGTCCTGAAGCAGTGGACTTATTAATTTTGCAATATTCATAAGAACCTAAAGTTTTCGAGATAAAGTTACATTATGCCTTTAATTTAATAATTTTTTGCCCTCTGAGTATCATGTATAATTTCTGTACTACATAATTTCATGTTACATAATTAAGTGGTCTTACAGATAATAATATTTTGTAGATTTAACTGAAGTTTCAACTTTTAACTGAAAACTCGGACTATGAATGGTTTTAAACAAACACTGTTTTTGTATACTGATCGAGTGAATTAGCATGTTCTGAGATTAGTGGCTCTTCTAGGTACAGATCTTTGGTCAAGAGCCTATACAGTTATACATTCGATACTATAATTTCATACTTACACTTCCCACATTTACCAGCTTTATTTGATTGCTATCAATTAACATTATTCACTTTCTCGCAGCTGAAAAATAAACCTTATCCAAAAATATCTGAACACCAATTTATCATGGGCGACATTTTTATCTGAATTTAGTAAAACAAAAAAAAATGTAACGCTTATCCTGCTGGGTCGTCACTCATACGACGCGTCTCGGGGGAAATTAGCATTTTCTTCGCGACAAAGTGAGCCAATAGAAAAAATCTAGGCGTTGTGACGTGAGAAATGAAGGGTTTGGCACAATTTGTCTCTATCATCTCTAGATTTTTTAGGTTTTCGAGCATTATTAGACGTATCAAGACGTTTTTCATATTTCTGCTGTCTTTTTGAAAGAAAAGGTTTTATTGAATAAATTCCTTTTTTTACTTATTTTTTTACCAAATGAACTGTTTATGTAGCCTTTTTTTAAAACATAAACTGAAATCAATAAGCATGGTGTGTATTCTTTCCTAAAACTGGTAACAAAAGTGACAAATGTTTTTAAAAAATTGACTCTTTTTTGTTCTACAAAATATTTTAGTGTTCTTCTTGCCTACATAGCAATTCACGCATATCCTTTTTCACTGTGTAAGTAGTAAAATATCTCTGATATCAAACACTCTAAACTGATGAAGATTGGAAAAATCTAGACGCAAACAGCACTACACTCAAATATTAATCAGACCTAATTGATGCATCCGGAATCGCTTGCCCTAACACATAATGCGCGAAGACATTACAAACTCCCTGTTAGAGTTGCGAGAACATGAATAATTTCCTCGCCTTTCGCTGATTCACTGATTTCTTGCATATTGTTGGATAACAAACTTCAAGAGATTGATATCTCAATCATTCAAATTTGAGCCTTAAGTATTTATGATAAGAGTTAAGTTTGCAGGGAGATCGCTGTTAAATATTCAGCCATAGTATAGAAAGGTGGAGAAGCTTGAGAGCTTGTTATTTTACTCTCATTAGGAAAAGGCTAAAAGCCTAAGATAATATGAAAATATTTTTAATAATAAACTCGCAACATTCCTCATTTTGATTTACTTAGTTCTTTCACAAAAAGCTTTTTAGAGCCAGAGCTATTAAAGAAACATAGGTGTCCCTACCTACTCTCAGATATAACGTAGAATACTTATTTTTTCGGAGAACCAAAGTGACCGATGTAAGATCATCATAGACTAATCAAGTGGCAGTGGGCGGGGCACATAGTTCGTAGAGACGATGGCCGGTGGGGCAGAAAAGTTCTCGAGTGGCGACCACGGGCTGGAAGACGTAGCGTGGGCAGGCCTCCAACTAGGTGGACCGACGATCAGGTAAAGGTCGGGCAGCGCAGGACCGTGCATTGTGGAAAACCTTGGAGGAGGCCTTTATCCAGAAGTGGACGTCTTTTGGCTGAAACGAACGAACGAACGAACTTATTTTTAAGATTAATTACACTTTTCCCCTTTGCTTGTTAAACAAAACGTACTACGCATGTGTTACATTAGGAGTTATTTCGTAGGATTTTTTTCCTTTCGAGTTAAGACCCGGTTATTCAAAATACATTAATTTCTTTTCTCGGCTTTGGTGTAAACTGGGCCTAAAGTAGGGTTACGTCACGCCACTGTACGTTGCTATATTGTGGTGTAATATTGATTCCGCAATATGTTAGCAATATTTCGTGCCTGAAAGAAGTGTGAGAGTGAATTTGCGAAACCATTAATTGAATGGACCCAAGCAGTATGTTTTTCTTCGACACAGAACAATGATTACTAATTAAGTCAAATCAAGCTCAGTAAATAAGGTATTCTACTCGTAGTACATAAAATAAGTATTATGACGCCATCAGCGCAGTAGTTTGGTATTAATGCCATTTCGTAAATGACACGTGAAATAAAATAATCTGATTCTATCTCTTAATTTTATAATCGCATTGTAGGTATTTTTTTGTAAATAAAATTTGAATTAAAGTCTTTAAAATTACCTTTATAATAACGGAAAGGAACAACCAACCCAAAGGAAGGATTAATCCAAGATTCCTATTTTTTGGAATGCAATCTTTTCCAAACATCAAACCAATATAAACTTTTTGTAATCTGAATCTTTCGCCCAAATATATCACACGCGAACAGTTAACGAGCGGAGCGTTTAAGAAGCAATTGCTGTAAGGGTGCCTTCACAAGAGCACTGAAAAGAACGAGCATCCCACAGGATGCAACAAAAGTTTGTTCGTTTCAGCCAAAATGACGTCCACTGCTGGACAAAGGCCCCCCAAGGATTTCCACAAGGACCAGTCCTGCGCTACTTGTATTCAGGTACTTCCCGTGACCTTCACCAGATCGTCCGTCTACCTAATAGAAAGCCTGCCCACGTTTTCAGCCCATGGTCGCCACTTAAGAACTTTTCTGCCCCAACAGCCATCAGTTCTTCGAGCTATATGCCGCGCCCTATAATAGCTATCAACATTTAAATAGGCATCTGAGCTTGGCCATCTCACCTCAACGATCATTCCTTAGCCATGTGAATGGGCTCTAAGCTATTACCGAGATTTTAGTGCGCATAAATCCAGCTGGAAGTGGCGCGACAATGAGTTCGCGCAAGTGAATCCCGGTATCACGGGATTCACGGGGAAACGTCTCATTACCACACTTCGTGCTTTAATTGTCAGGGTCTTTGTTTGGAAACAAAAGCGCTGAATTAAGGTACGTTCGCCCCAAATGTTTGGGACAGGCTTTGAATACGGCATTTTTGAGGATCCGCAGACAAAGTGCGCTGTTTGTCCCTGTCTGAGACGACGGTTTCGCTCCGAAATGTGAATACAATTTTCAGGTGATGTGAGACGGTCCGTATCGTCACGGTTTCTGGATGGGGCACATTTAAAATGTTTTACTCGTAAAATCGTAGTTTCTCAATGGATCACATAAAGGTAATTTAAAATTGTGAACTAATTTTACGTCTAGAACATCGCAGTCTTAGTACATCATTATTGTACGAACATTACTAATTCCGTGCGTCAGAGAGTTCCGAATGTAAGAATCCAGACTTCTATAAATCTTATTTAATTGGATCGTGACCTAAGGTGAAAACCCACGCAGCAAAAGAAGAAATAAACAAACTTAATTCAATAAAAAATTTGAAATGATTCCTACATATCAAGCCATGCAATGTGAGTATGTATGGTGGCACGTTTTTCATATAAACATCCTCATTCAATTCTAGTGAAAAATTAACGACACCAACCCTCCTTTGATACAACATTAAAGGATACGCCATTCAAAACCTTGGAACTGTTAAAAATCAATTACCACCCAATCGTATCTTCTTCGAAACCCTTATTGCTTCTTCCCCGAACATTACAAAGGACAAGAAAGAGGCTAATGTGAAAATTATCTGAAGGAAACACACAAACATCAATGCCTATTGATCATTGTAACCCGTTCAACCGTTCGAGCCATTGTGAGTCCAGTGAGGCAGAAGGAATTCGCGCCTACACATTTGCTCCGGTATATCCGAGCTTTTAAACTTACGTAAGTACTTTTATTTATTACGAATGTGGCTAAAATAAGCGTTAGTAGTAGTTTAGTTTTAACAAACATATTTAATAACGACGACTCTGCAAGGATTTAGTTATAAATAATGAATGATGGCACAAAATTATATAAACTATACTTAGTGCAGTATAGGTAGGTACTCTATATGTGCTCTAGTACTTAAGGTTTTGAAACATAACTATTAAAGTGTGTTGTGTAGCCAAGCTAAGTGAATAAGTAGGGTTATGGTTAATGATCTCCTTGCACAATGTAGTTTACAAAAGTTTTACACCAAAATTGGTGCAGCAGTTTGAGCCTTTTATGAATAAACAGTCAGTAGAGTTACTTTTCCTTGATATAAGCTTACAGTTTGAAGAGCAAAGTTCCATTGAAGATTAGATAAACAAGTTTAGATCTCACATAAGGCGGTTACATTGAAAAGAGTGATAGAACTTATTATTTTCTTTGTATTTTGTACTTAAAATAACTTTTACATACACTAAGAAAACGAGCCCCGAAGGCGAGGTCGCAGCATTTTTATGCCTAAAATTCATGTTTCACAAAGTAGATTGTATCCGTGAGCGTTATACGTGAACATCTGGGGAGCGATATTTTCTTGCTTTCGTAAGACCCGGCTTCTATCAAGGCGGAGCGATGCGGAGACGAGAGATGTGCGGCGAAGCTGGGATATTTCCACCAAAGCGGAGCGGAGAAAAGCGGAGCGGTGCAGAGACGAGAGGAAATGTTCGGCGATGCTGGGGTATTTCCACCAAAACGGAGCGGAGAAAAGCGGAGCGGTGCAGAGGCTAAAGGAAATGTGCGGCGAAGCTGGCAGGCTATTTCCACCAAAACGGGGGGAGAAGAGGGGGGGGGGGTGCTGAGACTAGAGGAAATGTGCGGCGAAGCTGGCAGACTATTTCTACCAAAGCGGAGCGGAGAAAAGCGGAGCGGTACGGAGACGAGAGGAAATGTGCGGCGAAGCTGGGATATTTCCATCAAAGCGGAGCGGAGAAAAGCGGAGCGGTGCGGAGACTAGAGGAAATGTGCGACGAAACTGGCAGGCTATTTCTACCAATGCAGAGCGGAGAAAAGCTGTGCGGTACGGAGACGAGAGAAGATGTGCGGCGAAGCTGGCAGGCTATTTCCACCAAAGCGGAGCGGAGAAGAGCGGAGCGGAGAAAAGCGGAGCGGTGCTGAGACTAGAGGAAATGTGCGGCGAAGCTGGCAGGCTTTTGTCCACTAAAGCGGAGCGGAGAAAAGCGGAGCGGTGCAGAGACTAAAGGAAATGTGCGGCGAAGCTGGGATATTTCCACCAAAGCGGAGCGGAAAAGAGCGGAGCGGAGAAGAGCGGAGCGGTGCAGAGACTAGAGGAAATGTGCGGTGCAGCTGGCAGGCTATTTCCACCAAAGCGGAGCGGAGAAAAACGGAGCGGTGCGGAGACGAGAGATGTGTGAGCTGTGCGTAGCTGTCAGCTGTCAGTCTATTGCTATCTATGATACAACGCACTGCTCACATTTCCACACCACTTTGCTCTTCTAAACTCTTCTACGCGCCGCACCGCCACCGCTGTCAAATCTAATCTAAATTTTATATTATAAAAGGAGAAACTGACTGACTGACTGACAGATCAACGCACAGCCTAAACGGCTAAACGTAGGCACTTGAAATGGCAATGCCAGATTTCGTATGGAAGGTGGCGTCTTTTTTTTTTCGCGCGGCCATTGACCAAACGTTGTTTTTTGATTACAAAATAATGTAATAAACCAAACTTACTATGACATGTATACCTCTAAACTCAGTCTGAACTGAGTTACGAGCGTCAGAAGTTTGATGATTTATATACTAGATTTGCTTTTTGCGCGCAAGTTTTGTAAGAAATTGCAACAAAATATTCCGCTATTTTTTTATTGCGCTGATTCTACTCCACACTGATGTCTGGAGCCTTTAATGGATGGTATTGTTTGTTTACACATACAATGTCACTATTTTGTTGCAATTTCATACAAAACTTGCGCGTAATAATTAACTTTAAAAAAAATAAAACCGACTTCAAATGCGTGAACACAAAAAAAAACTAAAAATTAAAAATATTGCGTATAAAAAAGTTCAACCCCAATTTTCCACCCTTGGGGGTGAAATATTTTCTTCAAATTCGCATGAAACCACCCTTTTGATAATACCTATTCAACAAAAAAATAATCGTTCAAATTGATTTATAATCGGCGGAGATATTGCGTATAAAAAAGTTCATCCCCAATTTTCCACCCTTGGGGGTTATTTTTTCTATTATTAAATTTAAATGGGACCACCCTTGAGGTATTACCTATACGCCGAAAAAAGATTTGTTCAAATCGGTTCATAATTGGCGGAGTTATCGCGTAACAAACATAGAAAAAAAAAAAACATACGGGTCGAATTGATAACCTCCTCCTTTTTTGAAGTCGGTTGAAAAGCAAATCTAGTATGTAAAATTATCAAACTTCTAATGCTCGTAACTCAGTTCAGACTGAGTTTAGAGGTATACATGTCATAGTAAGTTTGGTTTATTACACTATTTTGTAATCAAAAAATAAGGTTTAGTCGATGGCCGCGCGAAAAAAAAAAGACGCCAATTTCCGGCATTGTCTTTTGGAAAGGACGTAGCTTAGGTACCGTAGAGGTGCACTAAGAAAGGAATTCCCGAAATTCCCGCAGGAACGGGAATTAGCGAGAAAATCCTTTTATATGAAAAATCTAAGTTAGATGCTTGAAATTTGGCATGCAGGTACCTTTGTAAATTTAAATCTTAGTTACAACAGGATATTGCTAAATTCCCACGGGAACGGGAGTTAGCGGGAAAAACATTTGTATGAAAAAATCTAAACCGCGTAAGATAGACGCTTGAAATTTGGCATGCAGGTACCTTAGTAAACTTAAAGCTTAGTTACAACAGGATATTGCAAAATTCCCACGGGAACGGGAGTTAGCGGAAAAAAACATTTGTATGAAAAAATCTAAACCGCGTACGAAGTCGCGGGCGGCCGCTAGTTCTATAGAAAAACAAGTGCGTACGTCACTTCTCTCGATCCATTTCCACCGAAGCGGAGCAGAATGGAGATCCAACTAATCCTATCCTACTAATATTATAAATGCGAAAGTTTGGATGTCTGGATGTTTGTTAATCTTTCACGCAAAAACTACTGAACGGATTTTGATTAAACTTTACATAGAATACTTTACTTAGTTAGAAATTATTATTTATAACCCAGAATGAGATATATTCTATAATTTATGACGATCTGTGACAAACTAAATTTCACCCGGGTGAAGCCGCGAGCAAAAGCTGGTGTGTAAATAATGGAATCTGATTGGTTATTCCAAAACCTTCTCTGCCTCGCTCCACACCGCTCCGTCTTGGTGTAAACCAGGCTTAAGACGCAGTAGGTAACCCACGCCTTAGTTTCCGTGATATTATTTTACGTAAGTGAGAGTCTTTGGAACTTGTTAAGATGGTCTGGATGTGATAGGTCTGCGATGTAAGCAACGCCAATTTATTGGGCAAATAAAATACTGATATTTTTGTTCAAGAGTCATCATATTACAAGCTTTGACACGGTCTAGTTAGACGTAAGAACGCTATCTTCTTTATGTATAACTAGCGGTGCCCGCGACTTTGTACGGGTGAAAATAGTTTCAATAATATATCCCGTTTATGCAACATTTTTCTTTACTGCTCCGCTGCGTCTTTCCGTTCTATACATAGCCAGAACGCAAGGGTCTGAAACTAATCGAGTATAGTTTGGAGATGACTTTTTTTACTAAGCTCCTCCAAACTATACACGACCAGTACGCATACGTACTGCTCGCGTATACTTTATGTAGTGACTTAGGTCAATTATCTTACTCCAAAATATACATCGCCAGTACGCATACGGACTTATCACGTATGTATTGTAATAAGTGCGTGATTACAATTTATACGCGAGTAGTTACATGCTAGTCATTTTGTCTTATTGACCTCTCTTTCTATTACATATTAATTCATATCTGCCTGTCTACTTTAAGCATTGAATGAGTTTGTTCCGGCGTTTCTTCTCAGCACTTGCCATAAGTTTGTCTCGAAGCGCTGGTAGGGCCCAAAAGATAAGGAGACATGTAAAGTGCCCCATAAGGGCTACCTTTTTCTTTTTTTATTATTTTCTATTGACGTTCATAAGTGCCACTTGTGGTCTAAACTGAATAAATATTTTTTGATTTTGATTTTGATCTTTCGACACGTATTCTGCCATATTTAATTTTCACCAATTCTCGAATAACTCTTAAATTAAGAATATGTAGGTATGGAAATATGTCAAAATGATTTTGTTCTTGAGATAAAAGTTAATAAATAAAATAAATAATAAATAAATATCCTTAGACATTTTACACTGCGCTTCTAGTCCCAAACTAAGCAAAGCTTGTACATAATACTAAGTATTAAACATACATACTTAAATACTTTTTTTTTAAATACATACTATACATAGAAAATACCCAGTCCAATACAAACAAATATTATTATATTCATTATTGTTCATGCACACAAAATAAATATTTGTACTGTGCGGGAATCGAACCCGCTACTTTCGGAATAGTAGTCCGTTTCGAACCACTACACCAAACGGCCGATAATACAAACCTAGCATTTAAAGTCTCGCATAATGTATTAATAATGCACGTTGAACTTTCTTCTCTCACTCTCTCTAATTTTAAATGAATTTATGATTACACTTATAACTGTTATTTAATTTGAAATCTACCTAATCAATTTAATTTCAAAAACCACTTACAATAGTGTTAAAAATCTAGATTTATTATAGATTCAGTAAAATAATAATATTTTATGTAATAATATCGAATAAATGTAATTTTAAATATAATTCCATATTTTACTAAATCAATATCAACTAAACACACTCTAGTCAAGTGTAAGTGGTGTAGTAGAAACTAATCGAGTATAGTTTGGAAATGACTTTTTTTACTAAGCTCTTCCAAACTATACACGATCAGTACGCAAAATTCGTGTATAGTTTGGAGTCACAGATTTACAAACGGGCACTACAAAATATACACGAGCAGTTTCCTATGGGTGCGTTCTGGCCATGTATAGAACGGAAAGACGCTGCTCCGCTCCTATTGGTCTTAGCGTGATGATATAAAGCTTAAATAGCCTTCCTCGATAAATGGACTGTCTAAAACTGAATTTTTCAAATCGGACTAGTAGTTCCTGAGATTAAGCGCGTTCAAGTACCTAAACAAACTTTATAATATTAGTATAGATAAAAGTGACGAATATAGTGTCATTATTTAATTAATTATCTTAAACCAAGAATAATTACTTGCGTAGTACCTAGTCTAGTCTATGGTAGTCGAGAGACTCATAAAACAAGTTTACTGCAGCTTTGCATACTAATTCATAATATGGAAGTATAATTAAATTAAGGATGAAAATGTATGATAATATAATCGTTTACTTAATTTTAACTATAAACGTCTTGTAATTCATTCAGAATTCGTTTCTTTTCCCACTCGGGCTTATTTGGAGCTGCCTTAAAGAAAACATAAAAGTAAGTAACTACTTAGGTCACATGGTTAAAGAGAAAATGTCCTCAGACATTAAGTTCGACTTATTACCAATTGTACCACTTATTTTTGTTAAATAAACCATACGGTCATTTAGTTAGTCTCTACTTCAGTTAAAGTTCATAATTTTTCTTTACACAACACTAATAAAAATACATTTTCTGTATGATACAAGATTTTTTCTATTTAAATAAGAGACGCCATAAAGACCTCTGTATAAACTGATGGTACTCTTAAGATATCACCACTGCCTACTGAGTTTGAAATACCCAAGAGTTGGTTGCCTTTTCGAGATCGTTTTTCTTAACTAAAACACACAAATACAAATACTCGTACACCGCCGTTTAAAAGACATCAGTGGCCGTCGCTTATTTTCTTGGAAACCAAGTCACGTCCACAGGCCTGGGAGCCAGATAAATTGCATGGAACAAACACAACATACATTTGTAAGGGATTGTGGGCTTAAATACAGCAATCAGTGTTTCTAAATCATAATCTTGTTTTCTTTACTTACATTGGATGATTTGTTTTTCTTTGGAGCTCAATTTTGTATGTAAAGCCACGAGAGGCAAGCGACGAAATGACGTCTACTGCTGGCCAAAGGCGTCCCCCAATAATTTTCACAACGACCGAATTGAAACCGATCCTGCACTGTTCGTATCCAGGTGCTTTCCGCGACCTTTAGATAGTTAGTCCACCAGGGTCACTACTCGTAATTTTTTAGCGCTTATAACTACTAATACTTAGGCACGGTTTCCACTAAAGCGGAGCAAAGAAATGTGTTGAATAACCCATCAGATTTCATTATTTCCACTTCTCTTCTTCGCCCCGCATAGCTCTGCTCGGCGCCGCGCCGCCGCCGTTCTACTTTTAGAAAAAACTATAAGTCCCTAGTGGTAACTAGCGGCCGCCCGCGACTTCGTACGCTTGGATCCCGTTTTACCCCCTTAGAGGTGGAGTTTCGTAAAATCCTTTCTTAGCGGATGCCTATGTCATTACATCTACCTGCATGCCAAATTTCACCCCTATCCTTCCAGTGGTTTGGGCTGTGCGTTGATAGATCATTATGTCAGTCAGTCAGTCACCTTTGTGTATATTTAAGATTGACGGCCCGACACTTCTCCTTTCCGCACTGCCTTGGTGGAAACCGGGTTTTAGATATAAAATACAAATGCAATATATTTTTTTAAATCTACTGTCAACTTTATTTAGAAAGGACATCATCCATTTTGGTCCAAAATCAAAAGTGCCGGCCAAAAAATAAAAGTGCTGTATTCTGATAGAATACGTCCGCCTTAGCATTTATTACTATGGCACCAAAGCTGTAGCACCACTGTGCATCGTGGTATTTGAGTTCTAAAAATATATGAAACGACTGACTTTACTACGACGCACAGTGGTGCTACAGCTTTGGTGTCATAGTAACAAATGCTAAGGCGGACGTATTCTGTCAGAATACAGCACTTTTTTTTTATTGGCCGACATTTTTGATTTTGAACAAAAAATGTATGGATCGTCGATGAATTTTAGATCTCAAATACTCGACGCACAGTGGTGCTACAGCTTTGGTGCCATAGTAACAAATGCTAAGGCGGACGTATTCTGTCAGAATACAGCACTTTTTTTTTATTGACCGACACTTTTGATTTTGAACAAAAAATGTATGAATAGTCGATGACTTTTAGATCTCAAATACTCGACGCACAGTGGAGCTACGGCTTTGGTGCCATAGTAACAAATGCTAAGGCAGACGTATTCTGTCAGAATACAGCACTTTTTTTTGTTGGCCGGCACTTTTGATTTTGGACCAAAAATATATGAAACGTGGATGATGTCCTTTCTATCAATTTTACTCGCATCGCATGCCCCTAGCAATCACATATTTTCGTACCAAACCAGCAAAGAATATAAACATTAATAAAACTTTCCCCTGGGGACAAGGTGACACTCGTGACACATAAGGAACATAATCCTATATGACAGAAGCAATGACGTACAAAAAATGCCTAACGCAAGCGATCGCGAAATTGAATCTGTCAAATATGACATTTTGTCTAGACAGGCAGAACACCGATTGAAATAATAGTTTTTATCTATACTAATATTATAAAGAGGTAAAGTTTGTGTGTTTGTATATCTGTTAAATTGTAAAGGGTAATCTCGGGATCTACTGAACCGATTTTAAAAATTCTTTCACCAATAGAAAGCCACGTTATTGCTAAGTGTCATAGGTTTTATAAAAACTTAAAAATTCAACGCGGGCGAAGCCGCGGATTGAAAACCAGTTTTCATAAAGGTAGCAGGAAAGTGCTGGATGCAGGTCGCTACTAACCGTTCATTATGGAAATCGTTGGGGGACTATGTTCAGCAGTGGATGTCTTATGGCTGAAATGATGATGATGATGATGACTTTCTCATATTTATGTGTAGCAAATCACACTTAAAGTAGGGTCAAATAATATTTCTTTCCTAGTTATTTTTCTGAGCATTCTGTATAGATCTGGATAAGATCGATACCAAATAAATAGCCCAGATCCGTATCTATTATGAATTCGTTCTAATCTCGGGCATAAATCCGTTGCTAAGGTTCATTTCCAATTTCCTACGAATGGAGTAGTTTACTCGGGCCTCAATAATCTTGTGTTGGGGAACTAATGCCTTCACGTTAATAGTGTGGAACTCTATGGATACCATCGCATTCTATAAAAGTTTATATTATTTAAGAAAATACAATGTGAGTCTGGATAAAGTGCACATATGAAAACAGGTCAAACTAGACCTATTTTTATTGACGGAAAAAATTACAAAAGATATCTGAGAATTTTTTTAAATTTTTAATAGATCTTTTTTTCTTTCAATTACAACAAAGCAACAAACGAATAAGAAGTTTGTCCCTAGTAAAATGAAAGACTACGAAATTTTACTGTGCGTGCATTAAAAAGAAATACATCGAATTGCTAAAATCAAGTGGCAGTGGGCGGGGCACATAGCTCGTAGAGACGATGGCCGTTGGGGCAGAAAAGTTTTCGAGTGGCGACCACGGGCTGGAAGATGTAGCGTGGGCAGGCCTCCTACTAGGTGGACCGACGATCTGGTAAAGGTCGCCTGAGGGAAGAGCCTGGATGCGGGCAGCGCAGGACCGTGCATTGTGGAAAACCTTGGAGGAGGCCTTTGTCCAGCAGTGGACGTCATTTGGCTGAAACGAACGAACGAACGAACAGAGAAAAAAGGCGTTCGGAATTTTTTATACTTACAAGAAAATAAATATTCCAGGAAACTTTTCTACAGTGAAAAAACTCGTTTGGATTTTTTTTTATAAAAGAAAATAAAAATATTGTAAAAAGCATCTAAAAAATCTCAACCTAAACTTGTCTTTAGTATTTTTTAATTTTTCATACTATCTTAGGACAAATCAAAGTGTATGGAGTTTTAGGTGAGTGAAACAAAATAACATTCAATTTCAATTCACTAGGCATGTAATGTGAAGCCAGTAAAAAGTTGGATTTTAATAATTATGTAGACATAGGATTTAGGTAGTATTCGATGCTTGAGTTAGAAATAAGTTAATTTCATAAGCGTCGGATAAAATGCAGTGTAAAATGTCCAAGGATAATATTTATATTTATTTTATACCTGACAATTTCATAGTCCAATAACCGTTCACTTAAGCACGTCACCTCGCGCGATGTTATATCCTCATAGAAAACGATTCCGCATCGCAAGACACCTCTCGTTAGGGCTCTAATATTCTATAAGTCACGTGCCACTGCTCCAGAAAATGTTTCATTAACCCGTAGGAATGAGATAACGTGTGTGTACAGTCGTTCGGGAATATTGTGTCATATTAGTTTCTTATTATGGCAAAACCCTCCACTACAGTGGAGGAGGCTCATAGTCCAGCAGTGGACTGTAAAGGGCTGTTGATGATGATGATGATTAGTTTCTTATCAGGCGAGTCCTTGTACAGAAAAATCAGGTTTTCGTGATGCAGGATTCCGGGAGATAACAAATAACGTGAAGCATAGCTCTGTTAAGGTAAAGAAAATTAACGATTATAATATTTCTTTCAATACTATGCTATGAACTCCATAGCAAAGACATTTAATGTAGAGGTCTTCCATCACACCCAAACCTCTATTAAAAACAAAATTCTTGCTCGATGTTGTCGCTTTCCCTTAAAATGGCTATATTTATAAAGTTTAACTAAGTTATGTTCAAGCCACACAGTTTTAAATAAAACTTCAAATAACTTCGCATGGTAATTTAAAATGTCGACACACAACTGCAGCAAATATCAAATATTGTTTACCACACCTTTTCCAAGCTTCAAGCCGCAACATAAAATTCAAATGAGCTCGTATCCTGTCAGGTCCCATAAAAGGGACAACGCTAATTCATAAAACACTGTCCCCGGACTTATCGAACTAACTTCACTGGACAGTGTTCATATATTATCGAGCCCGACTCTACATATAAATCTGTATTACATCTGCCGCTAAACACACAATTCTGAAACTCGTTAAAATTCAACGTTAGACCGATTTGGCCCAGAGTAAGCACTCGGTAGGGGATTAGCCAAGACTTGAAAATGAAAGTGGATATAGTAAAACTGTTAGAAATGTGTGAGATCGGTGTGCGAGTCCCTTGTAGTATCTTTTTTTAAAAGTTAAGAATGAAATACATGTTAGATACTTTTTTGTTTTTCAGTTATAAAGTTGTTACTATGTAAATTACATGTCAGCTAAAACTGATAAACGAACATTTCAAAAGTAATTGAAACAAGTTATGTACCTAGGTCCACGATTATTATCAAATGTATTCGTTTAGATCTCTTTTATCACAAAACAGTAATAAACTCTCGAACTGACAATCATTAATTATATTTAGAATCCATGTCCACTCGTAATTTTCGCAAGAGAATAAACATTATTGTAGTCTAAATAAAAGTATCATTAAATCGTAAATATTTCAAGTGCACTCGTTGAGCTACAAAAGAATTTCTGAAAATCGGGTCGGGTAAATACTCTCTGATATCCACTCAACTCAATGGGGTCCTAGATCCAAGTACGTTTTACGTTATGTGAAATTCTTTGAAAAAGGAAGCTTTGCTGTTTTTCGAGAAGGCATTCTAGTTAGTATCATTTCTCTTTGAAGGGAGTAAAAATAGTAATTGGGATTTGTGCATAAAGATAAATTTCCTGAAACATGATATTTCCCTTGAAAAGTCGTTCATCTTACGCGGGGCTTGAACTCAATCATGACCATACGATTACTAGGCGACTATTTCTTTGATTTTGTTCTGTGAAAACTGTTTCTTTTAAAGTGTGACTGATTTTTATTCATGCATGTGCCTAAAAATACTAATAATGTTTAGTTTGAGTTTGTTGTAAAAATATCTGTTTATTTTAAGAAAGTCTATGTATTTCCAAAAAAACCTCTAAATGGCATTTAAGTCAGGATTTCTTGATACTTATTTAGATGATGCGCTAGACTACATAACAACTTGACATGGTTTTCAAATAAAGAATTTGTGGAATTTACTGAATACTTGCGTTAATGTCCAGAACTTGGCCCACTTTTACCCAGCATGGCAGGATTAAACATTTCAGCGTAAGTCATGGTCGGGTAATCGCGATTATCATAATTTATGCTAGAAACATTTTATGGCACTTTTCACGGCCTGCACGATAGGGGATTTCGATGTAAATTTCAATTTTGCAAATAAAACATTATTTACGGGTTTGGGGATAATTACGTAAGAGATATAAAGGTGTTATCACCTGAGGCAGTTGGTTTTTCAAGTATGAAACATTTGTGATAATAGCTAGGAATAAATGTGAATGAACATTATTTTTTTAATACATACATAAATAATTTTATTTTTACCTTTAGTAAGTAAGTAAATATTTAATTGCTGCACACAGTTACATACATTTTAAAGAAAAATGCTATTTAATATTTAGCATGCATGTTCAATTAAATAATAAAATTAGGAACAGAAACACCTAATGCGAAAGCAAAAGGTGTCCATCTCAGCATGTGGCACAAGCTGCCTGGACGCTGATTTTCAAATGGCGGCCGACGAAAGTGGAGCGCGGTGGTAATCGCCGCAGCAATTCGCAAGTGTACAAGCCAAAAATAATAAAAAAGAAAAAGTAATGAAAATAAATGAATTTAATGTCAATAGTATGAATGTATACTTAGTCGTATTCCAAACGCGTTCGTTTCCGAGAACACTTGTCTTGTTGTCAGATCATATCAAACAGGCTATCACAATACTTAAAAGGAAATGATTATAGGTGATATCTATTTATACGAATATCATCTATTTTTGTACTTTTCCTGGTAGTATCTATTTACCAAAGGTAAATCTTTCACCCACTGCCGACTTAAAAGAAATTGAATCCCTACAACTACTTACTTACTTATTCGTATCTCTGAAACATTTCAATGGCAATAAATATCTTAGTACATTTTTATTTAAGTTACGAAGCAATGAAATATTTTATGCAAAAAAGGAAAATATCATCTACAAAAGATTTTTGCCCGTATTCACAAACATTACTATGAGGTCTCACAGTGCGTGTGGACGCACAGTATGACACATGAACCAATCACAGAGTTCTATTCAACGCTGTGCGTTCGATTTGCTGCTTCACTTAAGCAAGCATCGTTTGTGAATACGGGCGAGGGTTTCATTTCAATATGGGACACAAAATAATTGTCAAACACTTTTTTTCTATCCTTAGATATTTTGGCGTGAATCAGTGATTTTAGGTCAGATTTACGAAGGTTTTCTGATACTTTTGTTACACACGATAAAAGAAAAGGAGCTTTTAGACTTCAAAGGCTACTATTGGGTGTAGAAAATCTGAAAATAGTTCTCTCTCCAGTAATGTAAGTGGAGCTCCTAAATTCAAGCCACGCTGTTTAAGGAGGCTCACGCGTACCAGCCGTTACTTTTGGCCGACTATCAAATGAATTAAACTCGATAAATCCAGGGAACGATGTATAAAAACGTGTTTTGTTTTATTGAATTCGTTGGAGCTTTCGCAGCCAGAGAATTTTGGGGAATAGACTCCACTGAAGATTTTATAACAGGCTGGCTAAAAAGATGGATTTTCATTGCTAAATGTAATATTAGTACATACTACTGATCGACTGACGATTTTGAGTTTTGTCGCATAGTTTCATATCAATAGTTTTTTGGGGTAGAGTTATTATTTTTAAATGAAGCTTTCATTGAAAAAAGGTACCTACGACCTACGTAAGTAGCATCAGAAGGTTAAAAATTTATTAATAAAACTTACCGTCTTCGCTCCTCGCGTACCTGAAAACAGAAACAAAAATTATTTGATGTGATAAGTTTTCAATTTATATAAATCAATTTGTGGTAAAAACTTATTTTTATGGTTGAATCGGCAATTTTACTTGGCGTCTATAATAGAAGTAGTCTTTACCTAGAGGGTATATTTTTGTCATTGATTTATTTGTCAGAACATTATTGTTTTTGGCGCTGTTTCGTTTTTTGTTCACTTACGATATTTCATATCGGGATCGAATGCCATTTATTTTTGTGTTGAGCGAGATACAATATTTTTGTGTGGTCATAAAATTTTAAGAATTGACGGCTTTCTCTTTGACATTGGGTTTTTCTACGAAAATGGTTGAAAATGGATCCATTTTTATCTGATCTCAATATCAAATGTAATTTAATAACGACAGTTTCACATCAGGTGACTGTGTTATGTTTTATTCCTGCATCGTAAGGCTTTCAAGACTGGAGCGTACATAGATGAAAAATATTTAAATTTTTGTATGTATTCTTACTAAATAAGTGGTGGCTAAGAATTTCCAAGGCCCGTAGAATTCCCAAATCCCAACCTTAAGTGGTAGTAGATATGGCATAGTTTGTAGAGCTGATGCCATTGAAACAGAATACACATAAGTGCCACTTGTGGTCTAAACTGAATAAATATTTTTTGATTTTTGATATTTGATTTTTTTTGACAGCAAAGTTTTTGAGTAACCATAGACCAGAGTAACCACGGAAAAGGTAGCGTAGTCGTTATTCGGTTGACCGACGATCTGTGCCGCACAATTTATAAACGCAGTAAGTACCACTTACTGCATTTATGATTGTTTTGAATATTCTGAATCCTGACATCGCGATCTATAAGAATCAAAGACCCGTTTTTTTCTATCTATCTTAGAACGGAAGATACATGTTATCATAAACGCAGTAAAGAGCAGATTGTAGGTTTCTTCACATACTATGTTAGCAGTAAGAGCACATAATAACTTAATATTACGTGAATACTCGCGCTTACTTAATTTGCTACACAGTAATAGTGCAGTATGTGCCAATTACATCATTCTTATTATGTTTCTACAATTGTTAAGTTCACCTTGCACATAGTATATGTGCAGTAATTCCACTTAAACACACACTGATATTATGTTTCCATAGGAAAAACAGATGACTTGTACTTAATATTAATGCAGTAATTACAATTATACTGCGTACATACTAAGGATTGTCAGAGTGCTGCCTAGGTGTTAACATGTTATGAACGCAGTGGCTGACTCTTACGTTATTGGAAGAAGTTGAAAACCTGTCCAAATGACAAATCTAGCCGAAGACCCAAGAGCTAGATTGACCCGACACTATACCGAAGATATCCCGGACGTGTCTGTACGAGATTAGAATGGCTCTCAAACAGCTGAAAAACAACAAGGCACCGGGCGATGATGGAATCACGGCTGAGCTTCTGAAATCAGGCGGAACGCCGGTACTAAAGGCTCTTTAGAAGCTATTCGATTCCGTCATCCTTGAGGGAAAAACGCCTACGGCATGGCACAGAAGTGTGGTGATACTCTTCTTCAAAAAAGGCAACAAAACCTTGTTGAAGAATTTATTTTATACCCATCTCACTTCTGATTCTGTTTTTGAGAGTCATCATGAATGGTTTCACGCGACATCTAGCCTCCCGAACAAATCGGTTTCCGATAAGGCTTTAGTACGATAGACCACATACTTATCTATGGCAGAAAACTGAGGAGAATAATCAGCAACTTTGTCTGGCATTTGTGGTGTATGAGAAAGACTTCTCTCTTCAAGCTACAGTCTCTCCAACGGTGCCAAATTTACTATAGATATAATCGTTGAAGGGCTTGTACGAATAGGCCACAATGTCAGTCCGTCTCCGGGATCAGGACTTCAGTTGCAGCGAGGGGTCAGACAGGGAGATGTCATATTTCTAAAACTGTTCACTACCACTCTGGAAGATGTTTTCAAGCTTCTGGACTGGAGCGGATTGGGCATAAATATCATCAGCGAGTACATCACCCATCTTTGATTCGCGGACGATATCGTAGTCATGGCTGAGAACGTGGAGGATCTAAGCTCAATCCTCGATTGCCTCAATAGAGCCTCTCAACAAATGGGTCTTTAATGGACAAGACAAAAATCATGTCAAATGCCGTGCTGTACCCACTCCTCTGAAGGTTGGAGACACTATAAGTTGTCTGATGGCCGCTGGGGCAGGAAAGTTCTTGAGTGGCGACCATGAGCTGGAAGACGCAGCTTGGGCAAGCCTCACACTAGGTGGACCGATGATCTGGTGAAGGTCGCGTCAGGTGCCTGTATGCGAGCGGCACAGGACCGGTCTTTGTGGAAATCCTTGGGGGAGGCCGTTGTCCAGCAGTGGACGTCTTTCGGCTGAAACGAACGACCGAGTCTTTATTTTATTAGATTGGTATATTTAAGATCTAAAAGTGGGTGCCATATCTTAATTTTTGATTGAATAACAAGCGATCTCAGCAATTATTTTGTAATACTTGTTTCATTTACCCCTTGGTCATTTGGGAAAGTTCAACATGAAAGCGTTATTGGCTTATGATAAGCGCAGTATAATTGTATTATTACTGCGCATTTAAAGTTTTGATAAATTATTTTGATTCACACTCCCACTCATAAATGCAGTAAGTTGTAAAGATACGGCGCATATATTACGTTGTAAGAACTAAAATTTAAATCAATCATTTAACACATGTACCGTAAGTAACGTAAACTACTGATAAACGCAGTAAGGAACAATCATACTGCATTCATGGGTAGTAAGTATCGAACGAAAACTTAGTTAATCCATAACATAAACAGTTTTTTAATAATTTTAAATACAAAATATTAATTAAAATACAAAAACCTCATATCAAAATAAACTTTGAGTTTAGCTCTATAAGCCCATATATTTTTTTTTACAAATATTTTCGTAACTAATTGTAGACACCCCAAAATAAAATTTCAACTTTGATCGCGTTTTTCTCGAAACTGTTCACGTGTTACTTACTGCGTTTATAAATTGTGCGGCAGTACTGGTGAAGGTCATGAAATTGGATGAGGGCAGCGCAGGTCCGTTATGAAAGTAGGAGGCTATTCACAGGCTATTATAGGAATATTAAGAATATTAGAAAGGACATTGGGAACTTTAACCTTCCTATACCCGCGCGTTGGTCTCTCAGACCGACGAACTAATAATTCGGAGTTTTTTCAAAAAGTATTAACTCTATGACTTTGCGGTTTTTAGTAGCTTCAGGATTTGTAGCCTGCCATTGTTTAGTGTTGGGCGATCGCTGCTGCCAAGTGTACGTGTGTCACTTTTTGCTGTTATTCGGTCTGTGAGACCGACGCGGGTATACGTGTTCCTACTTCAGGTATGTTACTATTGTTTTATTTTACAATATTACTCAATAAAATGTATTGTCATATATTAGTGGCGTTTCATATCAATTAAGTATTACTGTATTTTATTATTATTAATTTGTTTTAGCCATTTTTGTCGTCATAATGAACGAAGAAAGGATAAGGGCGCTGTTAGAATGTGAAGATTCGGACTCCAACTATGATGACCAGAGTGATAGTGATGAGGTGGTGGATGATTTAGAAGTGCAGGAGAACAACACCGATTCTGAGCAGAAGGGTGATTTGTCAGATGCAAAAAGTATTTTTGTCATTATACGAGCATGCAGTTATGGTATGTTCCGGTTATTATTCCACTGAAACCACTGGTGATAAATACTGTTTTGTTCTTTTATATTACTAAGGATACTTCCATTTATTATATTTTATAGTAATTTTTTAGGCTTCAAAAGAAAAAAATGTTTATTTTTGTTATTAAATTTAGGCTGATGTAAAATTTTGTTTAAATTTTAAGTCTGATTTAGAGGCTGATTAAATCAAAATATCTATAAATATAAAATTTGTTTTAATTTTTTTATGCAATTATAACCTTAACGTATAATTTAAAGCAAATTATAGTACAATATAGTACACAATTATACTATAAAACACGAGCTCAATTTTCGGTCCGAGAGACCGTGCGCGGGTATATGTGTAATGCTTTTTGGCGCGGGTATACGAAGGTTAATATGAGAAAATGCCCCACGGCGGACAAAGATGAAACGTATTTTATTTCAAAGCTTTATACTTATAGGTATATTCACTTAAAGCGCTATGTTGTGAGATATGGGAATTCTGAGATATGATGAGTCAAAGTTGAAAATATATTTGTCTAAAANGTCTTTAATCATCATCATCATCATTTCAGCCACAGGACGTCCACTGCTGAACATAGGCCTCCCCCCAGTGTCGTGTGGGGACGGCCGTAAAGAATACCATTCCCCACCGCCAACAGGAGGCATGTCGTAAGAGGCGACTATATCCTGTAGCACGAGATGGGCAGCAGCGTCTAAGTGCGAAACCTTATAAAAAACTGCGCTCGCCAACCCGCCTGCCAAGCGTGGCGAGTATTGGCAACTCCCCCCCCTGATGAACGGCAGAGCTAAAACCAGGCCCCCAGTCTCCGGCAGCCCCGTTGTTCCTGACTACGGTCTTTAATGGACAAGACAAAAATCATGTCAAATGCCGTGCTGTATGTACCCACTCCTCTGAAGGTTGGAGACTCTATAAGTTGTCTGATGGCCACTGGGGCAGGAAAGTTCTTGAGTGGCGACCATGAGCTGGAAGACGCAGCTTGGGCAAGCCTCACACTAGGTGGACCGATGATCTGGTGAAGGTCGCGTCAGGTGCCTGTATGCGAGCGGCACAGGACCGGTCTTTGTGGAAATCCTTGGGGGAGGCCGTTGTCCAGCAGTGGACGTCTTTCGGCCTAAACGAACGACCGAGTCTTTATTTTATTAGATTGGTATATTTAAGATCTAAAAGTGGGTGCCATATCTTAATTTTTGATTGAATAACAAGCGATCTCAGCAATTATTTTGTAATACTTGTTTCATTTACCCCTTTGGTCATTTGGGAAAGTTCAACATGAAAGCGTTATTGGCTTATGATAAGCGCAGTATAATTGTATTATTACTGCGCATTTAAAGTTTTGATAAATTATTTTGATTCACACTCCCACTCATAAATGCAGTAAGTTGTAAAGATACGGCGCATATATTACGTTGTAAGAACTAAAATTTAAATCAATCATTTAACACATGTACCGTAAGTAACGTAAACTACTGATAAACGCAGTAAGGAACAATCATACTGCATTCATGGGTAGTAAGTATCGAACGAAAACTTAGTTAATCCATAACATAAACAGTTTTTTAATAATTTTAAATACAAAATATTAATTAAAATACAAAAACCTCATATCAAAATAAACTTTGAGTTTAGCTCTATAAGCCCATATATTTTTTTTTACACTCCAACCCAAAATAAGTAGCTAAGGCATTTGTGTTATGGAAATCGGGAACGACGAACCACAACACACCCAAACCAGAGACAATGTGAAAAGATCGTTTTCTATATTGTCCCGGCCGGGAATCGAACCCGGGACCTCAGGGTTGGCCCGGCACACCTTGAAAATCGGTGTGTGCGCCTCTCCGCCACGGAGGTCGTCAAAAATGTTACCTAAATGTAAAATAAAATAAAATATTAAAACTTCATTTTCTCAATATTCCCATATAAGAGAGAAAAAAAAATGCACGGAAATTCATTGGATATTAGTATGTATCATCTGTGATAGGTTTCGTTTGTGTCCGCTACTTTTCGAAAAGTGGGGCAGAAAGTTCCCAATGTCATTTGTAAATACAAATAACCCCACGTGGCATGATAAATATGCTTGTATTACGAGGTTTACCACAATAGTCGAGCGGCGGCGGGGATCGAACCCGCGTTCCTGGGATCTAAAGTCGGCTAGTCTGACCCCTCAACCGCTCGGCTATTATGGCTCCTGCATTCTTATGGAAGTAGCTATTTATTTAGAAGTGGATGTAATTCGTTCGTTCGTTCGTTTCAGCCGAAAGACGTCCACTGCTGGACAAAGGCCTCCCCCAAGGATTTCCACAAAGACCGGTCCTGCGCCGCTCGCATCCAGGTACCTCCCGCGACCTTCACCAGATCGTCGGTCCACCTTGTAAGACGCCTGCCCACGCTACGTCTTCCGGCTCGTGGTCGCCACCTGACCCCTTTACCGTTCGGCTATCGTGGCTTGAATATTTTGGTTGAAGCAGGAAACATGAAAAATAGCTAAACTAAAATACATTCCCAAAAGCATAAATCACTAAATATGCAACACAATCTCTATAAAAACATACACACAACTACCCGCTATGAGCACTTGGCTAACAGCGCTAATGGCACCGCTTGGGTTATTTAGCTCGGCCACCCGGAAACAGATATAACTGGCGTTGTGAAATACTAACAGTGCTCAGCGTTTTGGCGATCAGCGAGCGTTTTGCCTGAGTGCAGCAAAAAATACAGCTTTTTTTTTCATTTTTATAGACTTACTAGCGGCCGCCCGCGACTTCGTGCGTATGGATCCCGTTTTACCCCGTTTCCTAAAATCCTTTCTTAGCGGATGCCTACGTCATAACATCTACCTGCATGCCAAATTTCAGCCCGATCCGTCCAGTGGTTTGGGCTGTGCGTTAATAGATCACTATGTCATATCAGTCAGTCAGTCACCTTTGAGTTATAATGTATTTAGATAGATGAACCATAGGAAACAGCGCTGACTAACAATCATCTTATTGATCCGACTTATAGACTTTGAAATAGCGCCGACTAACAAACACACTGGTTCGAACTGAATTAAGTACATAGATTTGAATCTGTAATGGGTTGAAGTTCAGTATTTAAATCAATAACAGACCTGAATATTTTTGAGTATCTAATATGTCCTTGGCAATAAAAAAGAGCACACCAGACGACTCTTCTTGACAATGCAATTCTTACTCATTAATTACTCTATCAAAAACATCATAATGATCAACAATTTTGATCCAAAAATTTTAAAAGGAACATCATGGTGACAGGAAAATTTTCCGAATTTCAGTTCTAAAAAGATGGTTTTATTAAAACACGGCTGAAAAACTGTCTGCAACCAAATGGTTGCAAACTGAAATGTTTGTGTTTTTAATCGACAATTTTAGCAAGCTTTTACGCCTAATTGCGACAAGCTGAAACAATTTTCATTATTTTTGAACGCATAAAGTTTTCGTTGATTTTTCTGGACTTCTGTATTTTACGTTAATTTGCTCATCTTCTTGAGTAAAATATTGTTTTTAACCTTCTATGACCAATTAACATTGCGTAACCTTGGAAAGGTTAGTCTCAGCTACACTACCTTAGCTGTAACTTTAACTTTAACCAGTGTTTGTTTGTAGAGTTTGACAGACTCTTGAAACTTATAGTTAAAGTAAGACGGCACAACCCAAGGTTACACTTCAAACTGCCACACGTTATTTTTCCTCCTATCCGAGAAGCAATCTTTCGCAAAATATAGGCGGCACCAAACAGGTACCTGCTCCATCTGAACTTGTTCAGAAAACTTATTCAAACCGGTCCCCATAAAATATCGAGGATACAAGCGGATCGACGGTAACGCAATAAAATAGACTAGACTGTACCAAACGCGATAGGTGGCGGCTCGTGGAATGAAATCCGGAAATTTGGGATGAGCAGGAACTTTTGTGGGGCCACAGTAACAGCGGGTGGTGGAAAATACCAGCAGGTGTGTAAAATACTATTACGCCTTCTGAATTTTCTTCTACAAGAGCGGTAATACAAATACTACCACTTTTACTTCTAAAAGAGCCGACTGAACCGTATTATCTGACTGACAGACATTTTTGTCAACTTAAGACTTGTTTTTTTCTTTTGCTTTCATGTCAATAACGTCACTATGAGAGCAAAAAGTCATTATTACCTACTACCTAATTGATAACGACACAACACCCATAACATGATAATTTTATTTAACTAGACTAATCATTTATTTACATGGTACAATAAAATGGCGTTCAAAAGTTTGAGTTCATTAATGTATCACAGAATCGGTTTTATAAGAATCCATACAATTCATGGGACAAACTAAGGCCCGGTTTCTACAAAGGCTGAACGGAGCAAAGTGTTTTGAATAACCAATCAGATTTCATTATTTCCACATCTCTTAGTACAAGCTTTGCTTAGTTAGGGACAAGAAGCGTAGTGTAAAATGTCCAAGGATATTTTTTTAATTATTCTTTCTTCTCCGCTCTTCTCCACTCTGCTCCGCCTGTGGAAACCGAGCCTAAGTTTACAAAATTATATTGGGCACCTTGTAATCTCAGTGATTCATCATTTCAGCCACAGGACGTCCTCTGCTGAACATAGGCCTCCCCCAATGCTTTCCATGTTGATCGATTGGTAGCGGCCTGCGTCCAGCGCTTCCCTGCTACCTTTACGATGTCGTCGGTCCACCTTGTAGGTGGACGTCCCACGCTGCGTTTTCCGGTACGCGGCCTCTACAGTGATTAGCATTATGAGAAAATATGTATTAGATAATTTATTTAAATCATTCAAATTGTGTTATACTATTATGCTTGAACCAAATAAACTATTATTATTTCTTTCTTTCAATGGAAGCAAAAACTCTTATTTATTTTAGTAAGCTATATAAAGCTTACTTCGTGGCCCCACATACAAAATACATCACCTGCCATCGAGTGACGTAGTTTGACGATCTCCAAGTATAGCAGGAGCAGGAACTTTTTCAGGGAAAATATTTTTCCCAACAGTCCCCTTGATTGAGTCGTATCAGTGGAACAAATAAGGGTCACATTAGAAGGGGGTTATGTTAATGTACTGCTTAGGCTGGGTCACATCTTAATTTAACTTGACAAACGTCAAAAATCGGTCAAACTCTATACAAAAATCACCGGTTATCGTTAAAGTTACGGTCAAAGTTAGGTGTGCTCAGCCTTAATTTTTATAGGTAAGGTATGAAGAGGCACGAAAAAAGGTTAGTTATAAAGTAGCTTTTTCATAAATAACAAAAAAAATATCGTCTTTTGTTACGTATAATATATTTTTTTATATGTTTTGTTACTAAAAGAAGTTTTTCTACTTAGTGCAGTGCTGTGGGGTTGAATGATCAAACGAACTTACCAAGTGAAGTTCGATCTAAATTATCCTGTTTTCGCCGAAGAGATTTATTTTACCATGTAGTACCCCTGTACGACAACCCAATCCGCACACAATATTCAGCGTAGTAGTATTAAAAAACAAAAGAGCGGGCAACCCCACCCCTACCACGCTGTGGGCTCGGTGTCCGAGCGGTCTCATTATATTTAGAGAAGAGATGACATTGACGTTTACCTCCAGGGAAGAAGATATAGAAATCTTCGGGTTGGGAGGGACCTTAAATCTCTTCGGCGAAAACAGGATAATTTAGATCGAACTTCACTTGGTAAGTTCGTTTGATCATTCAATAGAATGGCTACTGGGTAACATCTCGCATTACCTCGGAGCAAAAAAATGGCTACTGGTTAACATCGCGCGTTAACTTGGAGCTAAAAATGGGTCAAAGTTACGCGTCGTGTCACAACGCTTATAATAAAAATGTACGAGCACTTGCACAAAATAGTTGTTACAACCAACCTTTTGTTGGGTCTAATTCTCGTCACTACACTGCACAACTTAAAATAATTACGTTTTTTGTCGGTAAAAACGTCCTGGTGACGTCACTTAAGCATTTTTCTTATACTGCGTGCGGTCGTTGCGCGTGCGCACAAAGGAATGAGACCGCTCGGACACCGAGCCCACAGCGTGGTAGGGGTGGGGTTGCCCGCTCTTTTGTTTTTTAATACTACTACGCTGAATATTGTGTGCGGATTGGGTTGTCGTACAGGGGTACTACATGGTAAAATAAATCTCGGAGGCGAAAGCAGGATAATTTTGGATCAATAGCTAAGTTAAATTAGTTTAGCTTAGCTCTTCTTTCTAAGAACAAGGAGAAACAATTCGTGAGTACTTATGTACCGACGACAGCATGTCACTACGATAGCTATCTTATGAGTATGTCACTGTAATGAGAGGTGATTCTAATATGGTCGAATGTGTATTGTCTGTATGTATCTACTCAACAGAATTCTACGTTTAAACACAAAAGTTATATTTATAAATATTGAAACTACTTATTTGTTCAAAACGTTTAACGCAACTACTGAATACTGCATATGATCTACGTTGATTGAATAAGAATGATTCTAACTTGTAACTAAAGATAACAAAATAAGACAATGTGTAGTGTGACTGTTCAAACTTAAGTTTAAACGTTTTTTTAAGCTTCACTTTACAATATAAGCCAAAGTTATCTTGCCTTCTCAACTCGGATCGGTATTAAACGCTTACAACTAAGACCAGTCTCAAGCTAACTTAACGCCTTTGATTGAAAATCGCAGACCAATGGCAGATCAGATAGAAATCTATTTTTACAACCGACTTTTAAGCTACGTTTCATTACGTCACGTTTTACACAATACTAGGCTCGGTGTAGCCTTAGCCCTTCAGGATCAATCTCCTGCACAAACAAGCCTCGTCTCAATTCGCCAATATACCACTGATTGGATTACGAGAGGAAACCATATTCTTTCGATATAACATATCGCAGACTCCCCCGATTATGGCTTGACATAGCCTGTCCAATTTAGGAACCGATCGCTAATAACAGATTCGTGCTTAAGAGAAATAACATACCGTTATATCTATTTCTCTATTTGAAACTACAACTGCTGCAACAATACTTATGATATAGCTCTTTCATTTTTCTATACCTAACTATAACTCGACGCAAAAGCTCGTGGCAGTCGGGGCAACAAGTATTTTTTGAAACAGAGATGCACACTCGCTAATATTTTATTAATTATTTCGTATTATAAACAACGCTATGCCTGCCTCTGTGTGACGTCACCTATAACTAGTGTGAGTGCGGGAGAAAACGTGTTATGCACTGTTTTACATATTATAACACCGCCTGCCACGAGTCTGCGCTGAGTATAGTAGGTAATTTAGCTACCTACAGCAGATATAGATTTCTTGAAAACGGTTCGGGGTAGGGGTGCGTGGTTGACGGGAAACTTATGCGTCGCTTCATGCAATTACGTCACGATGAAGGACTTCACGGTACAACAGTGTGCTTTTTGTGTATTTCTTTTACCAAGGCAACGATTCCTATGACTGTACGACGCCTGTTTAGAACTGACGGATTTCAAGTCCAAGTGTTAATTGAATCAAAGCTTGGGTCGAGAAATTCAAGCATACGTGATGGACAACGAATATTAAACAAACTTAGACGGTATAATCGTATTCAATTCTTAGTAAGTAATATGCATATAAATCCGGCTTAATAAGCATGCTCAGTCATTAATCATAAATAACCTTTATTTGTCTACCAACATGTAGTTCAAAGGGAAGTAAAGCCAAATATGGCCTTTATCACCATAATCTCACTAAGCAAGCCACAAATAACCCCCCGATACCCGATCTCAGCACTCACAAATCACTTCACATCAAAACACGTTTAACCCGTTAACGACCCTTATAACCCATGTGATTGTCTATTCATATACCCAACATTTGGCAATAAATCAAGGCTTATTTGACCCCATCGGTATTAGTGATGTAATCTGTCGATGGTTGCAACATCGATCGACTTAACTGAACGGCTTAGTGTAGGTTTACATGACGAATTGTACCTCTTCCCCAGCGGATACTTTCAAGATTTTAATAGATTTTTGACGCACTCGATATCAAATACGTTTGATGTCAGCTCACACTGAGCCCCCAAATCTATGCCCTAACTCAAAAAGCCCTTAAAATTCTACAAAAATGACAGATATGGGACATTCCCCCATTCTGTATTGCAAAAGTGCAGCAGCTGTACAATTTGTTGAAAAAAAAGACACGTTTTCTCAAACTCTTCTAATTCACTGCAGATTATCCTTTTTTTCTAAACAAAACCAACTCCTTAAGCTACAGTCTGTTTGCTGCAATGCGCCGGTTTTTCGTTCCGCTAATATTCTAGGTACACAAAAAATTAAAGTTTTCAACAGTTTAAAAGTAACACGTTGCTTGAAGAAACTTGTTTCGAGTTTCTTTCCACCAGAAAATTCAGAACATTTGTATTTAATTGTCTTGGAACAGAAATTTGCCTCAAGTCTAAAATTTAAAGTAGAAATTTTGCTAAATAAATAAATACCTACTACGATTGTAAAAACCTGAGTTTTTATCTATACGAACGAGGTTTATGAGTTACCAAAAGTAATTAATGATTATCGCAATAATTTCCAATAACTAGTTCATAACCAATTTTTATATGCGACGATCTAATAAAACATCGACAAATAAGTAGAGATTTGCCAACTCTATTATTTATCGATACAGATATCGATAGCCCATAGATTTTCCAGCCACCCTAATCGATGGGGTTATAACGACGTTAATAATTGTTAACTACAGCCCGTTAGCCTTAGGGCACCTCATCAATTCGAAGGATGTATCTTGGGAGTTAATTTATCGATAAAATTAGGCTTCAGTCGACTTGCTTGGAAAAGTTCTTTAGCAAGTGTATTGATGTTGAAAATATCGGTTCTTATGATTTTTTAAGGGCAAAGAATTTAATGCCTTAAAATTGTAGAGCTTTTTAATCGGTTTTTATATCGTTGTTTTTTGTCTTAATAAATCCATTCTCACTTCAGTTCACAATATCTTGGGCGAATACTTTTTCTCAATTTCTAGTCTAGTGGTAAGCCGCAGGTGATATCGGGTTCGATTCCGAGTGGGGGCAGATTTTTGTGCTCGGTTTGGTTGGTGGTAGGGCTTGTTCGAAGTCTGTCGCCATAATAGCAACGCTAACAGCATTATCGTGTTGAGGCAGTTGGAGGTAAGATATCCAGTTCCTCTGTGGTTGAGAATTCCAAGTAAAGCTCCACTTTCGGCCTGATCATAACTTTCCATCCGCTTCATCGTTATTCTGAATTAAAAGAAAATATTTTTAAACGAGATGTAGGTCAAATAAATAATCTCTTACATCGATAATAAATCGAACGACTCTTAATTCTATTCCAGAGCTTCAGGTTCATTTACAACCTAGTCCATTCCCGAAGTTTCTGGAATGTGTTTCTTAGAAATTCTTTAGTGTGATAAACGCTTGGTACGAACGGCTCGGGCTCCATTACCAACTGTAAAAGAGTCAATCAGTTATGATTGATGACAAAAGTGTGTAAAGTTTAAGATTCAACATTTGCTAATAACTGAGTATGTAGTCATCATCATCATCATCATTTCAGCAACGGGACCTCCACTTCTGAACATATGAAAACCTTTGTGAGGTCATCCTTTCACCCTGTAACTAACTACACTGTACACTGAACATTGCATGTACTCTTTTTTTATCTACAATGAGGAAGCTCTTGGCTTGTAACTCACCTGATGGTAAGTGATGATCAGGCTGAAGGTGGAAGCGAGCTTCGCCCGGAATGATTGGACATACATGCCTGGCTAATTTCTGAAGTCACTTTAGTTCAAATGATTTTCTATTAAAACTGGAAATAACCATAACCACATTGCGACAACGCTATCCATGTCATTTTAAGTGTTTATATCACAAACATAATAAGAATAATGTGCCATTACGGTCAATTCATATTTCTTAATCCAGCCGGGCTAAATATTTTATACACACACCTGAGTACCTATAATACAAAGACACAAGATATCACATTGTTTACCTTGACATGCCATCGTTCGACCAAAGGCGTCTTTGCCAAGAAATCCATAAAACTTCCGACGGATTTCGTTCCGTTAGATACAATGAAGTTGATATTCCAACCCTGCAGTTTGGTGTTTTATGGTGTAGGCGTGCTAATTTTGTTTAACTTTCGATATAAGTTCGTTCTACATTCTTCAGAGATTTACTGCGGAACTCCGCCAAGTTTTACGAACGGTTTCGTAGTATTTTCATGCTCCGGTTTAACTTGGATGGAATAGTTTATTTTAATGCAGAGCAGATGTTCCTAAAATAGGAATAGAGCGCCGAATAAAAGAAACAAATCATTTTTGTATAAAAATCAATATTGTGCTAGCTCCATAATTAACTGAACAGTTGAAAAGACAGGTTCTGCGCCGCCCACATCCAGGAACCTCCTGCGACCTTCACCAGATCGTCGGTCCATCTAGTGGGAGGCCACGGCTCGTGGTTGCCACTCGAGAACTTTTCCGCCCCAGCGGCCATCACTTTTAGAACGAACGAACGAGCAGTTGCAACAAGTTTAGAAAATCACCATTTTATGCAGGTAATCTCACCTAGTGAACATTTTTATTTAGAAACTAAAATAAACGAAACATAAAAAACCAAATAATATATTATTGCAAAATAAGAGCATATTTTGTATTTGAAACAGTTTTTCAACATTTTTTGTTTGTGTTCAAATTGGTGTCTGAATGGTTAAAGTGGTGAAAAGTTCGGCTTTTACATTTTAATCCCGGTTGTGAATAAATAATGGCAGGTAACAGCTCAGTTTGTTTCATGTTTTAGGGTTCGGTGCAAATTCTGTGATAGTTGATCTGTCAATAGAGCCTTTTTCAGTCAATTTTGGTTGTAACTTGTTAATTTTCCAAAATGATTTCTCTTTCCTAAAATTATGTGCCCGATAGAGTCCATAATTGTATTTAAAGGAATAACATAACTCTCATTCTGGCGCAGTCGAGTAATAATACCATACCACCTCTGTAAATTATTATGGGTGCAATTAAGTATTGAACCCAAGATCGGATATAACATTTAGGCTGGGTTGCACCATCTTACCTTAACTTTGACAAACTCCAAAACTCCATACAAAAAACACCGGTTATCGTTATAGTTACGGTCAAAGTTAGGTGATACAACTCAGCCTAAGTATGTTTACTTACTAAACTGTAAATAGATTCACTGGTCTATATCAACAATTTGAAATTGCATTAACCATTCAAGTGTAATTAATTAATTTGAAACATTACCTCTAATACACACTATTATTAATGCCAATGTTCTTAGTAATTGTGTTTCGGTGTAGACAATACCTAGATTTGTTCGGTTAATTGAGCTTTCATGTAGACGTAGTCATTATAATATTCCTTAATTAAACACACAACATAATATAACAACATTAGCAGAGTAATTAAACGTACTAGCGGCCGCCCGCGACAAACTATCTTGTTGTGTAAATAGTTTTTACTGGTATTTCAAGTAGGTGGATACAAAATGGTTTGAGGGCTGAGTGTGAGTTCACATCAAATGCGCGTTTAAAAAATGTATGAAAATTTTAGTTTTTGAACGTTTCCCGCCAGGGGCGCTTTACAATCCGTAATACATTAAATGTCATTTTCTGACGCGCTCACTAGTGAGCGCGTTTGATGAAAACTCACACTCAGCCCTCAAACCATTTTGTATCCACCTACTTGAAATACCAGTAAAAACTATTTACAACTAAAAATCAACTAGCGTTTTCCATTTGTGTTAACTGTCAAAAGCTAGGCTCCTTTTCGTCACTTTTCCATCGTACGTGCAGTCACGAAAACATTTTCACGGAACATAATAAATTGCCAATTAGGTTAACATAAAACCGTTTGATTGATCAGTCCCCTGATAGTTATCTCATGGTGTTGCGATTGCAAGTATCGATAATCTCACCATCGATAGTAGGTATTTATTTTAGTACCCAATTTTTCTCGTGTATTTGAATTATCCTTACATTTGTATGTTTATTTTATGTGTGTGTTTCAATCATAAGATTGAGTGCCCTGAGTACCCAAGCAACTGCACTCAGGAGGATTAAATTTGATGAGTGCTACTGACAACGCCACTCTTGTGGCGGAGCTTTGGGCTGACACTGTGTAGGTTTGTTGTCGACACGAAAAGAAGAAGACTGACTTATGNACTTGCTGTTCGACTCCATAACAACTTCAAACCGTAAGAAAATAAGAAAACGCCAAGGAAAAACACTGAGGGACATCGATGATATTATTTGTACGCTCAAGGAAACGGATCCTGAGGCGATACCTATTTTCACTGCCAAAGATTTACAAAAACTACCACCGGTTCTGTTCGACCATGTTGACGTCACGCGCATTCTTAAGGATATTGTGAAAATGCGCAGCGATTTAGATAGAATTGCTGAAGAGTACGCGACAGTGAAACAGTTTGAAACGTTGAGATCTGATATTGAGATGTTGAAAGCAGATCACTCCGATAATATTGGCAGTTATCGTAAAGTCAATATGAAGCGGGGTGCATGTCTGTTGAATAGTTTCGAATATAATAGTGGGCCGGTGGGATTGCCTCATATGTCTTATGTTGATAATAAAAGTCATTCACCGCCATTGATGCAACAAATTACCGAAAAGGTTAACAATTTGCCAGCGGAGGGTAGTACCATAACAAATATCCAAACACAGCAGAATATTCCACCCGCAGTTGATTTATCCGTAACGGTTGTGAGCGAACGCGCCGAGCCCAAACGAACATCAACGATTGCTGCCCGAGAGATGACTCAGACGCAGAGCTCGTTGGCCGCGGCCGTCGTATCACCGAGACACACTGCCGCCTCGCCCGCCTCGCAATGCGTGAATAATGCGGATGGGAAATCTTTTGCAGAAGTCGCTCATGGTGGTGTTTNACTATCCATACGGAATTTTCGTTCACTGGTAAATCTGCAGTGGACACGTCAACGGGTGTCATCAGAGGGAGGCCGTATGGTGGTGTGGCCTTACTGTGGAGGCGAGCGTCATTCCCGTGTGTATCAGTGATAACGTGCAAAAGTGTTCGGCTTGCAGCCATCAAAACAGTGCATAATAATTGCTCAATGTTAATAATATCAGTGTATATGCCTACTTGTTCCATGGATAATTTAATTGAGTTTACAGAGTGCTGTAGTGAAATTTATGCGATTATTGAAAGCAATAGTGTCGAAAGTGTAATAGTGTTAGGCGACTTTAATGCGCATCCAGGTGAGCTATTTGCTAATGAATTGTTGAACTTCTGTACTGATCACTCATGGTCGTGTATTGACTTGGAACTATTACCATTGGACACATATACATTCGTGAGTGAGGCTCACGGTTCCCGCCGCTGGCTCGACCACTGTGTAGTAACAGAGGCCGCGCGAAGTGTTGTAGTCGATGCCTCGGTTCTATACGACGTTTATTGGTCTGACCATTTGCCGCTTATAATAGAATGTGATTTAAATTTAATAAAACCCGTAATTACTAACCAAAGTACCACAAGTAACAGAGTCATATGGGGTGAAAGGGATAGGGACCAAATAAACAGATACTATGAATATTGTCACTCAAACCTAAAATGCATTGATTTTCCGATTGAGTTTGCGGAGTGTGGTAATAAAATGTGTTCTAGTGTAAGCCATAAATT